>NW_028163882.1:87500-88525 GCF_964263955.1 Coregonus lavaretus | reverse complement strand
GGGACATGGGTCCCATTTGGGATGCAGAGGGATCTAGAGGGAGAGCGGGGGAGAGAAAGTGAAAGACTGGCAAGAGCGAGGGGGAGAGGAGAGAGAGAGAGAGAGAGGGAGGGTGAGAGATGGATAGAGGGAAAGAGTGGGGGAGAGAGATGAGAGAGAGAGGGGGAGAGATGGATAGAGGGAAAGAGTGGGGGAGAGAGATGAGAGAGAGAGGGGGAGAGATGGATAGAGGGAAAGAGTGGGGGAGAGAGATGAGAGAGAGAGGGGGAGAGATGGATAGAGGGAAAGAGTGGGGGAGAGAGATGAGAGAGAGAGGGGGGAGAGATGGATAGAGGGAAAAGAGTGGGGGAGAGAGATGAGAGAGAGAGGGGAGAGATGGATAGAGGGAAAGAGTGGGGGAGAGAGATGAGAGGGAGGTGGAGAGATGGATAGAGGGAAAGAGTGGGGGAGAGAGATGAGAGAGAGAGGGAGGTGGAGAGATGGATAAGGGAAAGAGTGGGGGAGAGAGATGGGAAAGAGTGGGGGAGAGATGAGAGAGAGAGTGGGGGGAGAGAGATGAGAGAGAGAGGGAGGTGGAGAGATGGATAGAGGGAAAGAGAGAGAGAGGGAGGAGGGGGAGAGAGAGAGAGAGAGAGGGAGGGGGAGAGAGAGATGAGGCCTCTAATAAAAATAAATAAAGATAGGATGATGAGCTTCAGACGTGACAAAAGAGAGACTTCTCTGGAAACCAGCCGTGGCCACAATGATGAAGGAAATCATGGCCCCCTGGTGCAGGTATGTATACAGGAAGAAGATAGGCCCCCTGGTGCAGGTATGTATGCAGGAAGAAGATAGGCCCCCTGGTGCAGGTATGTATACAGGAAGAAGATAGGCCCCCTGGTGCAGGTATGTATACAGGGAGAGGGGGGGCCCTCCTGGTGCAGGTATGTATACAGGGAGAGGAGGGGGGGCCTCCTGGTGCAGGTATACAGGGAGAGGAGATGGAGCCTCCTGGTGCAGGTATACAGGGAGAGGAGAGGGGGCCT
>NW_028163882.1:70000-85000 GCF_964263955.1 Coregonus lavaretus | reverse complement strand
TATGTGTCTCTAATATGGTCATACATTTGGCAGGAGGTTAGGAAGTGCAGCTCAGTTTCCACCTCATTTTGTGGGCAGTGTGCACATAGCCTGTCTTCTCTTGAGAGCCAGTTCTGCCTACGGCGGCCTTTCTCAATAGCAAGGCTATGCTCACTGAGTCTGTACATAGTCAAAGCTTTCCTTAAATTTGGGTCAGTCACAGTGGTCAGGTATTCTGCCACTGTGTCCTCTCTGTTCAGGGCCAAATAGCATTCTAGTTTGCTCTGTTTTTTGGTTAATTCTTTCCAATGTGTCAAGTAATTTTCTTTTTGTTTTCTCGTTATTTGGTTGGGTCTAATTGTGTTGCTGTCCTGGGGCTCTGTGGGGTCTGTTTGTGTTTGTGAACAGAGCCCCAGGACCAGCTTGCTTAGGGGACTCTTGTCCAGATTCATCTCTCTGCATGTGATGGCTTTGTTATGGAAGGTTTGGGAATCGCTTCCTTTTAAGTGGTTGCAGAATTTAACGGCTCTTTTTCTGGATTTTGATCATTAGCGGGTATTGGTCTAATTCTGCTCTGCATGCATTATTTGGTGTTTTACATTGTACACAGAGGATATTTTTGCAGAATTCTGCATGCAGAGTCTCAATTTGGTGTTTGTCCCATTTTGTGAATTCTTGGTTGGTGAGCGGACCCCAGACCTCAGAACCATAAAGGGCAATGGGTTCTATAACTGATTCAATTATTTTTAGCCAGATCCTAATTGGTAAGTCGAATTTTATGTTCCTTTTGATGGCGTAGAAAGCCCTTCTTGCCTTGTCTCTCAGCTCATTCACAGCTTTGTGGAAGTTACCTGTAACACTGATGTTTAGGCCGAGGTATGTATAGTTTTTTGTGTGCTCTATGGCAACGGTGTCTAGATGGAATTTGTATTCGTGGTCCTGGCAACTGGACTTTTCTTGGAACACCAATATTTTTGTCTTACTGAGATTTACTGTCAGGGCCCAGGTCCGAGAGAATCTCTACAGAAGATCTAGGTGCTGCTGTAGGCCCTCCTTGGTTGGGGACAGAAGCACCAGATCATCAGCAAACAGTAAAAATTTGACTTCATATTCTAGTAGGTGCTGCAGACTGTTTTAGTGCCCTCTGCAATTTGTTGATATATATGTTGAAGATGGTGGGGCTTAAACTGCATCCCTGTCTCACCCGACGGCCCTGTGGAAAGAAATGTGTGTTTTTTGCCAATTTTAATCACACACTTGTTGTTTGTGTACATGTATTTTATAATGTCGTATGTTTTCCCCCAACACAACTTTCCATTAATTTGTATAGCAGACCCTAATGCCAAATTGAGTCAAGCTTTTTTTAAATCAACAAAGCATGAGAAGACTTTGCCTTTGTTTTGGTTTGTTTGTTTGTCAATTAGGGTGTGCAGGGTGAATACGTTGTCTGTTGTACGGTAATTTGGTAGAAAGCCAATTTGACATTTGCTCAGTACATTGTTTTCACTGAGGAAATGAACTAGTCTGCTGTTAACGATAATGCAGAGGATTTTCCTAAGGTTGCTGTTGATGCATATCCCACGGTAGTTATTGGGGTCAAATTTGTCTCCACTTTGTGGATTTGGGTGATCAGTCCTTGGTTCCACATATTGGGGAAGATGCCAGAGCTAAGGATGATGTTAAAGAGTTTAAGTATAGCCAACTGGAATTTGTGGTCTGTATATTTTATAATTTCATTGAGGATACCATCAACACCACAGGGTTGTATTTTGTACTGTAGTTCATTCAAAGTAATTGGATAATCCAGTTGGTTCTTGTAGTCTTTAATAGTTCGTTCTAAGATTTGTATTTGATCATGTATATGTTTTTACAGTTTGTTCTTTGTTATAGGGCCAAAAAGATTGGAGAAGTGGTTTACCCATACATCTCCGTTTTGGATAGATAACTCTTTGTGTTGTTATTTGTTTAGTGTTTTCCAATTTTCCCAGAAGTGGTTAGAGTCTATGGATTCTTCAATTACATTGAGCTGATTTCTGACATGCTGTTCCTTCTTTTTCCGTAGTGTATTTCTGTATTGTTTAGCTCACGTTTTCCGGGTCTCTATGTTTTTGGTTGGATAGGTTTCTCAATTTCGTTCTTAGGTTTTTGCATTCTTCATCAAACCATTTGTCACTGTTGTTTCTTTTCTTTGGTTTTCTGTTAGAATTTTTTTGATTTGATAGGGAAGCTGAGAGGTCAAATATATAGTTTAGGTTTTCTACTGCCAAGTTTACATCTTCACTATTACAGTGGAACGTTTTGTCCAGGAAGTTGTCTAAAGGGAGTTGAATTTGTTGGTGCCTAATTGATTTTGGGAGGTTTCCACACTACTTTCCTTCCATCTATAGTATATCTTAATATTATTTATATTAGTTATAGGTGTACCTACCATAGGAGTCCCCTCGAAGCCTACCATTGACTATGTACAGACCCAGCGTGCGACAGAGCTGCAGGAGTTGTGACCCGTTTTTGTTGGTTATGTTGTCGTAGTTGTGCCTAGGGGGACATATGGGGGAGGGAATGTTGTCACCTCCAGTTAGGTATTTGTCCCCCTGTGTGCTGAGGGTGTCAGGTTCTTGTCCAGTTCTGGCGTTTAGGTCGCCACTGACTAGGACATATCCTTGGGCCTGGAAATGATTGATTTCCCCCTCCAGGATGGAGAAGCTGTCGTCATTAGCTTCTACTGGATGGGTGTCCTGAAATCGGGATTGTTGTTGCTCAATATGAATAATGTGACTACAATGACGTTGTAAACAAAAGCAAATTTTCACGGACATATACATGTCTTATATGGGCAGAAAGCTCAAATTATTGTTAAACTAACTGCAGTGTCCAATTTACAGTAGGGATTACAGCAAAAAAATACCATGCTATTGTTTGAGGATAGTGCACAACAACAAAACACATTTGTCACAAAGACAGATCTGAAGGTAAATTATGTACTTACACTCAGTCGTCTTGCTCTGATTTGTCATCCTGAGGGTCCCAGAGATAAAAGCCAGCTTTGTATTCTTTGATAAAATACATTTTTGTATCCTAACATGATCCATGTTGTATACAGTGTTCCGCATGAATTCTGACTCGTTCAACTTGCAACAACGCATTTCGACGTAATATATGTGCTACATATATTAAAAAATGAATGTTACTGTGTGAATTAAATTGTCATGTTTGGATTGTTTCAAGAGTTCCTAAAGAGCTAACAAATGTTGATATGTTTTATAGTACTGTAAATTATATGGATTTATTGTTACAGAGAAACTGTGTTATTCTGTTCGTCGGATGGCGGAGAGTTCGAAGAGGAGCGACACGGGTGTGCTTTTATCATACAGTGTTGAGGTCATTAGATCCAACAATGTGTGTTGTTTTCATGCCTTTGTTTTCATGTTTTGGGCCATGCAAAGTGATGTTAATTAGACGATAGGAGATACTGGGAGTTGACACTCTTGGAAGAATAAAAGCTGGGTTTAAACTTGGATCATGAACTTGCCTGTCGTTAGTCAGTACCCCATACAGTTTTTAGGTCCATTGCTTGAGTATTTAGATTTCTGAATCTTTCTATCTAAATGCTGAATTACCTAAATTACCTAAAATGCATTAAAAACTGTGTATTTATTGTTACATAAACAACGATTGGTGTCTCGGCATTGAATTGTCAAATAAACGTGTTGTTTAATGTAAAAGTATTTAAAAAAACAAAGACCTACTTTCTGTGCTGAAGGTCTTCCATATAGTCTGTAATCCGATCGATACTCTCGTACACTACACATTTCCGCTCTGTTCCTGACTGCGATGGAGCTTTGTGTCAGCCATGGCTGCAGGCCATCCCACATCCTGCTTATGGTGTCGATATGACGCCTGAAGTCATTCACCAGCTGCGGTTGACCATGTCCAATGATCACTTTGTGGCCACTGATTACAATGGGGACCGGTTGAAACCAGGTTCAGTCCCCACCATTTTTCCACAATGGACAGGAAAGCTCCAACCGTTCAAGGGACGTTGCTAGCTAGCTAAGTTGCTAACACCTGTAGCTAGTCACCACAAAGTCATTTATAACGTTATTTGTTTGCCATTCCTTGAAGTCGTTATTTTTTTATTTTTAGCTTAGCTACTACTATAAAGTTATCCTGCCCTGATGACTGTTTTGTTAATTTTGCTTTGTGATGCAATTCCCATTTTCATTATAACTTTACTGATAAGAAATAGTGTATTATTTTCTACTAGGCATCACCGTTTTCTGTAGTGCTATTGATTGCATAAAATGACTTGCCCTAGTTAGTCCATGAGTAGGACACAGCCCTAGCCAGAGCCATATAGATAAATAGATCTGTCCCTAGCTGATGCATGAGTTGTAATGACAACAAACCTTTACATTATCTCAATTAAAACATTTTAGAATATCAGCCCTGAATTGACATGTAATGACTGACTGTTTTCTACCAGCTAACATCAACAATCACTCTTTCTGTTTCTACCTGCCTGGGAGGGAATGGAAGAAGGAGAGGGGTGGTGGAACAGACATGAGGATAGGACAATTAACCAATTAAAGACTAATTAGGACACATTTCTATATTTTGTTTTGTTATTCTGTTACACGTCTTTCAGTAGATCCCAAAGCCACGTGGAGTATTCCCAACAGGCCAAGGACTAGTTAGAGAAGAGTGACTGCACAGAAGACATTCAACTTTGGAACCTGATTGGTCCAGCAGACTGTCAATCAACTTTAGAACCCGATTGGTCCAGCAGGCTGTCTAGAACCCGATTGGTCCAGTAGGCTGTCTTGAACATGATTGGTCCAGCAGGCTGTCTAGAACCCGATTGGTCCAGCAGGCTGTCTAAAACCCGATTGGTCCAGCAGGCTGTCTAGAACCCGATTGGTCCAGCAGGCTGTCTAGAACCCGATTGGTCCAGCAGGCTATTAAGCAGCGGGCAGATAAACAGGTCATATACAAAGACCCAGACCTCAACATCACCCTGGTGGACACCAGACCTACCTCCCAACATCACCCCG
Organism: Coregonus lavaretus; assembly: GCF_964263955.1. Classification (NCBI taxonomy): domain Eukaryota; kingdom Metazoa; phylum Chordata; class Actinopteri; order Salmoniformes; family Salmonidae; genus Coregonus; species Coregonus lavaretus. Next base: position 79,970 of record NW_028163882.1, on the reverse strand, counting down.
GTGGACACCAGACCTACCTCCCAACATGACCCCAGTGGACACCAGACCTACTTCCCAATATCACCCCAGTGGACACCAGACCTACCTCCCAACATCACCCCGGTGGACACCAGACCACCTCCCAACATCACCCCAGTGGACACCAGACCTACCTCCCAACATCACCCTAACATCACCACAGTGGACACCAGACATACCTCCCAACATCACCCCAGTGGACACCAGACCTACCTCCCAACATCACCCCAGTGGACACCAGACCTACCTCCCAACATCACCCCAGTGGACACCAGACCTACCTCCCAACATCACCCCAGTGGACACCAGACCTACTTCCCAATATCACCCCAGTGGACACCAGACCTACCTCCCAACATCACCCCGGTGGACACCAGACCACCTCCCAACATCACCCCAGTGGACACCAGACCTACCTCCCAACATCACCCTAACATCACCCCAGTGGACACCAGACATACCTCCCAACATCACCCCAGTGGACACCAGACCTACCTCCCAACATCACCCCAGTGGACACCAGACCTACCTCCCAACATCACCCCAGTTGAAAAACCAACCAAGGAGGAGCTGGTGGTAAAACCTTTCAGCCTAACTTTAGCTAGCCTAAGGATGTCAGTGTGATCATTGGTGTCTGTGTGCAGTTTGACTGCTATATATCGACCACCTGGAACAGCGCCATTCCCTACCTCAGGGGTGTTTTCATACCAGTAAACTCTGGGGCATAGACAATCACAATGAATAGAACAGGCTTGGAACCTCTAACCCTGGTCAACTCATGGGCACACTTGCAATGGCTTCCTGGTGTTGTCATCATATCAATGCTTCATTAACAACAGGTGTGGACTAAATGCTTACATACAGGGCCCTTCCCATCAATGATAATAATAATGAAATAATTGAAAAATTAAACATGTAATAATAAATACACAATGAGTAAAGATAACTTGGCTATATACACGGGGTACCAGTACTGAGTCCATGATAACTTGGCTATATACAGGGGGTACCAGTACTGAGTCCATGATAACTTGGCTATATACAGGGGGTACCAGTACTGAGTCCATGATAACTTGGCTATATACAGGGGGTACCAGTACTGAGTCCATGATAACTTGGCTATATACAGGGGGTACCAGTACTGAGTCCATGATAACTTGGCTATATACAGGGGGTACCAGTACTGAGTCCATGAAAACTTGGCTATATACAGGGGGTACCAGTACTGAGTCCATGATAACTTGGCTATATACAGGGGGTACCAGTACTGAGTCCATGATAACTTGGCTATATACAGGGGGTACCAGTACTGAGTCCATGATAACTTGGCTATATACAGGGGGTACCAGTACTGAGTCAATGTGCAGAGGTACGAGGTAGTCGAGGTAGATATGTACATATAACTAGGAATAAAGTGACAGATAATAATCAATTGCAGCAGCTCATGTGATGAGTCAAATAAGTTATTCCAAAAAGGGTCAGACATTTTTTGGTACCCTTCCACAGATCTGTGCCTACGACACAATCTTGTCTCAGAGCGCTACGGACAATTCCTTCGACCTCATGGCTTGGTTTTTTTCTCTGACATGCACTGTCAACTGTGGGACCTTAATATAGACAGGTGTGTGTCTTTCCAAATCATGTCCAATCAATTGAATATACCACAGGTGCACTCCAATCAAGTTGTAGAAACATCTCAAGGATGATCAATGGAAACAGGATGCACCTGAGTTCAATTTCGAGTCTCATAGCAAAGGGTCTGAATACTTATGTAAATAAGGTATTTCTGTTTTTTCTTTTTAATATATTTGCTAAAAATTATATAAAGCTGTTTGCGCTTTGTCAATATGGGGTATTGTGTGTAGATTACTGAGGATTTTGTATTTATTTAATCCATTTTAGAATGAGACTGTAAGTTAACAAAGTGGAAAAAGTCAAGGGGGGTGTGAATACTTTCCTAAGGCACTATATATACAGGGCGTACCGGTACCATATCAATGTGTAGAGGTACGAGGTATTTGAGGTAGATATGTACATGAAGGCAGGGTAAAGTGACTAGGCATCAGGATAGATAATAATAAGGTATTTGAGGTATATATGTACATGAAGGCAAGGTAAAGTGACTAGGCATCAGGATAGATAATAATAAGGTATTTGAGGTAGATATGTACATGAAGGCAGGGTAAAGTGACTAGGCATCAGGATAGATAATAATAAGGTATTTGAGGTAGATATGTACATGAAGGCAGGGTAAAGTGACTATGTCACGGTTTCGGCCGAGGCTGCTCCTCCTCCTGGTTCGGGCAGGCTTCGGCGGTCGTCGTCTCCGGAGTACTAGCTGCCACGATCTATGTTTCATGTTCGTTTGGTTTGGTCTTGATGTTGTACACCTGTGTCTAGTTAGTCCTCGTTAGTGTTCTATTTAGTTCTCGTTGTGTGTGTCTGTGTTTGTGTGTTATTGTTTCGCTGTCGTGTTTTGTGCGCTACTGTTTGCCTTGTGCATTTCGTATTTTTCTCCTCTGTGCTAGGAGGTTATTTACGCACTGTTTTGTGCGCCTTTTGGTTTTTGCCTGTGTGCGGACTTTCTCGCCTCCGGGCGTTTGACTCGTGTATTTGAGTGTGCTGTTCACTAAAGTCTATTGGACTTATCTTTCTGCGTCCTGCATCTGATTCCTGCACCACACCCACCTACAGCACCCACTGACAGAATAACACACCATTATGGAATCAGCAGGATCGGCTGTGACACCTGTGTCGCTCGAGGAGCATATCCATTGGCAGGAGGGCCAGATAAGACAACTGGAGACCGCTCTACAGGACGTGATCAACACCCTGCACCGATGGGAAGCCAGCAGGGTACCCACACCTCCACCTACCCTGTCCACCCCATCGGCCGGTCCACCAGCCCCAGGTCCGGAACCCAGGAGGATTCGGCTCTCGCTCCCGAGGGCGTATGACGGAACAGCTGCCGGGTGTCAGGGGTTCCTCCTGCAGGTGGAGCTCTACCTGGCAACTGTACACCCGGTGCCCTCGGGACACGAGAGCGTTTCCGCCCTCATCTCCTGTCTCTCGGGAAAGGCGTTGGAGTGGGCTAACGCTGAGTGGAGGAAGATGGACGCCAACACCATCTCCTACGCCGAGTTCTCCCGCCGCTTCAAGGCCGTGTTTGACCATCCACCTGAGGGCAAAGCGGCGGGGGAGCGGCTAGTCCACTTGAGACAGGGGAGGAGGAGCGCACAGGCGTTTGCTTTAGAGTACCGGACTCTAGCGGCGGATGCAGGGTGGAATGAACGGGATCTCATTGACCATTTTTGGTGTAGCCTCCGGGAGGACGTTCAACGAGAGTTGGCCTGCAGGGATACCCATCTGACTTTCGACCAGTTGGTTGATATGTCCATCCGTTTAGACACCCTGCTGGCCACCCGTGGACGTCCCGAGGGGGGTCCGTCCATTCCGCCCTCCGGCACCTCCGAGCCGAGCCCTATGGAGCTCGGGGGTGCCGGCGCTAGAGAACGGAGTAGGAGGAGCCCGAGGGGGCCTGTCTCCTGCACCAAGTGCGGTCGTGGAGGGCACACTGCGGCCAGGTGCTGGGGAGGGTTCTCCGGGGGAGAAGACAACAGGCCACGCACTGGGGGGGCCTCCCAGGTGAGTAGACGCCCCACCTACCCAGAGCTTTCTGTTGCGCACTTTTGTATACCTGTTGGTTTTCCACAGGTTGCACCTCATTCCCAGCATAAGGCGCTAGTAGATTCAGGCGCAGCTGGGAATTTTGTTGATCGAAAGTTTTGTTTAGAGTTAGGGATCCCTCTCCTACCCGTTGACAAACCTTTTCCCGTTCATGCCTTAGATAGCCGTCCGTTGGGGTTGGGGTTGATCAGGGAAGTCACAGCGCCACTTAGGATGTGTGCGCAGGGGGGTCATGAAGAGACTACACAGCTGTATCTGATCGACTCTCCTGCGTACCCAGTGGTGCTGGGGATTCCCTGGTTAAGCACCCATAACCCTGCTATTTCGTGGCAACAGAGGGCTCTCGATGGGTGGTCTGCTCAGTGTGAGGAGCGATGTCTGGGTGTTTCCGTGGGGGCGACTTCGGTGGAAAGTCCAAACCAAGTGCCCGCATTGCACATTCCGCCTGAATATGGGGATTTAGCTCTTGTGTTTAGCAAAACTAGGGCGACGCAGTTGCCTCCCCATAGACAGGGGGATTGTGCGATTGATCTCCAGGCAGGAGCAGCGCTCCCACGGAGCCATGTGTATCCTTTGTCTCAAGAGGAGAGAAAAGCTATGGAGACCTACATAGCCGAATCTTTGAGACAGGGATACATTCGGCCTTCCACTTCCCCCGCCTCTTCGAGTTTCTTTTTTGTGAAAAAGAAAGATGGAGGGTTGCGCCCGTGCATTGATTACCGTGGTCTCAATCAGATTACTGTGAAATACAGTTATCCACTCCCTCTGATTGCGACCATGACGGAGTCATTGCATGGGGCGCGGTTTTTCACAAAATTGGATCTCAGGAGCGCGTATAACTTGGTGCGCATTAGGGGGGGCGATGAATGGAAAACAGCGTTTAGTACCACGTCAGGTCATTTCGAATATCTTGTCATGCCATATGGGTTGATGAATGCTCAATCAGTCTTTCAATCCTTCGTAGATGACATTTTCCGGGATATGCAGGGACAAGGGGTGGTCGTGTACATTGATGATATTCTTGTGTACTCGTCTACCCGAGCCGAGCATGTAACCCTGGTGCGACGTGTATTGAGGAGGCTGTTGGAGCACGACCTATATGTCAAGGCAGAGAAATGTCTGTTTTTCCAGGAATCGGTCTCCTTTTTGGGTTATCGGTTGTCCGCGTCAGGGGTGAGTATGGAGGTGGATCGTGTGTCCGCTGTGCGTAATTGGCAAACTCCAACCACTGTAAAAGAGGTGCAGCAGTTCTTGGGCTTTGCGAATTACTACCGGAGGTTTATCCGGGGTTTTGGACAGGTGGCAGCTCCCATCACGTCCCTTCTGAAAGGGGGTCCGGTGCGCCTGCAGTGGTCAGCTGATGCGGACAGGGCCTTTGGGAGACTGAAGGACCTGTTTACGGCAGATGCACTGTCCCGGCGGTATGACACGGAGGAGAGGTCCGTTGAGCCTACTCCCATACTACCGGAGTCTTGCCTTGTGGCACCGGTGGTGTGGGAGGTCGATGCCGAGATCGAGCGAGCGTTGCGTACCGACCCCAGCCCTCCACAATGTCCTGAGGGTCGGAGGTACGTTCCGCTCGAGATTCGGGATCGACTCATCTACTGGGCTCACACGTCACCCTCCTCAGGACATCCGGGTATTGGCCGGACAGTGCATTGCCTTAGCACTAAATACTGGTGGCCTACTTTGGCTAGGGATGTGAGGGTTTACGTCTCCTCCTGCTCGGTGTGCGCCCAGTGTAAGGCGCCCCGACATCTGCCCAGGGGTAAGTTACAGCCCCTACCCGTTCCACAACGACCATGGTCCCACCTCTCGGTGGATTTTGTAACAGACCTTCCCCTCTCTCAGGGGAATACCACCATCCTGGTCGTTGTGGACCGGTTCTCTAAGGCCTGTCGTCTTCTCCCTATGTCGGGTCTTCCTACTGCCCTACAGACCGCTGAGGCCCTATTTACCCACGTCTTCCGGCATCACGGGGTCCCCGAGGATATAGTGTCTGATCGAGGCCCCCAGTTTACCTCCCGTGTGTGGAGAGCGTTTATGGAGCGTTTGGGGGTCTCGGTTAGCCTTACCTCGGGGTACCACCCGGAGAGTAACGGGCAGGTGGAACGTGTCAACCAGGATGTGGGTAGGTTTCTGAGGTCGTATTGCCAGGACCGGCCTGAGGAGTGGGCGCGTTACATTCCCTGGGCCGAGATGGCCCAGAACTCTCTCCGCCACTCCTCTACTAACCTAACCCCTTTTCAATGTGTATTAGGTTACCAGCCGGTTCTGGCACCGTGGCAGCAGAGCCAGATCGAGGCCCCTGCGGTGGATGATTGGATGAGGCGCTCGGAAGAGACGTGGAACGCTGCCCACGTCCACCTGCAGCGGGCCGTCCTTCGTCACAAGGCGAGCGCCGATCTCCACCGCAGTGAGGGGCCGGTGTACGCACCCGGAGATCGAGTCTGGCTCTCTACCAGAAACCTACCCCTCCGCCTGCCCTGCCGGAAGCTTGGTCGGCGGTTTGTGGGGCCCTTTAAAGTCCTGAGAAGATTGAACGAGGTGTGTTATAGGTTACATCTACCTGTTGAATATAAGAATATTAACCCCTCGTTCCATGTGTCTCGTCTCAGGCCGGTGGTAGCTGGTCCACTCCAGGACAATGAGATAGGAGAGACTCCTCCGCCCCCATTGGACATCGAGGGGTCTCCAGCGTACACCGTTCGGTCCATCTTGGACTCCAGACGCCGGATGGGGGGTCTCCAGTATCTCGTGGAGTGGGAGGGGTACGGCCCGGAGGAGCGGTGCTGGGTGCCGCGGAGGGACATCCTAGACCCATCTCTCCTGTCGGAGTTCCACCGGGACCATCCCGCGCGCCCTGCTCCGCGTCCTCCTGGTCGTCCCCGAGGCCGGGGTCGGCGCACGGCTGGAACCGCGCGTCAAGGGGGGGGTACTGTCACGGTTTCGGCCGAGGCTGCTCCTCCTCCTGGTTCGGGCAGGCTTCGACGGTCGTCGTCTCCGGAGTATTAGCTGCCACCGATCTATGTTTCATGTTCGTTTGGTTTGGTCTTGATGTTGTACACCTGTGTCTAGTTAGTCCTCGTTAGTGTTCTATTTAGTTCTCGTTGTGTGTGTCTGTGTTTGTGTGTTATTGTTTCGCTGTCGTGTTTTGTGCGCTACTGTTTGCCTTGTGCATTTCGTATTTTTTCTCCTCTGTGTTAGGAGGTTATTTACGCACTGTTTTGTGCGCCTTTTGGTTTTCGCCTGTGTGCGGACTTTCTCGCCTCCGGGCGTTTGACTCGTGTATTTGAGTGTGCTGTTCACTAAAGTCTATTGGACTTATCTTTCTGCGTCCTGCATCTGATTCCTGCACCACACCCACCTACAGCACCCACTGACAGACTAGGCATCAGGATAGATCATAATAAGGTATTTGAGGTAGATATGTACATGAAGGCAGGGTAAAGTGACTAGGCATCAGGATAGATCATAATAAGGTATTTGAGGTAGATATGTACATGAAGGCAGGGTAAAGTGACTAGGCATCAGGATAGATCATAATAAGGTATTTGATGTAGATATGTACATGAAGGCAGGGTAAAGTGACTAGGCATCAGGATAGATATTAATAAGAGTAAAATAAAGAAGAAAGTAGCAGCAGCATATGTAAAGGTGTGTGTGTGTTGTGTGTGTTCTATAAACTGGGTGGTTCGAGCCCTGAATGCTGATTGGCTGACAGCCGTGGTATATCAGACCGTATACCATGGGTATGACAAAACATTTATTTTTACTTCTCTAATTACGTTGGTAACCAGTTTATAATAGCAATAAGGCACCTCAGGGGGTTTGTGGTATATGGCCAATATACCACGGCTAACGGCTGTACACAGTCACTCCGCGTTGCGTCGTGCATAAGAACGTCCCCTTAGCCGTGGTATAATGGCCATATACCCCTCTGACCTTATTGCTTAAGTGTACGTAGTGTATGTGAATGAGTGTTGCCTTTGTGTGGGAGTGTCAATGTAGTGAGTGTGTATTGAGTGAGTGTGGGTATATATTGTCTAGTGAGTGTGCGTAGGGTCAGTGCAAGATCGAGTCAGTGCAGATAGTTCGGGTACCATTAATTGACTATTTAGCAGTCTTATGGCTTGGGGGGGTAGAAGCTGTCTCAGAGCCTGTTGGTCCGAGAGCCGATGCTCCGGTACCGTTTGCCGGACGGTAGCAGAGCGAACAGTCTATGGCTTGGGTGGGTCTTTGGCAATATTTTGGGCCTAACTCTGACACCGCCTGATATGGAAGTCCTGGATGGCAGGGGGCTCGGCCCCAGTGATGTACTGTGCTGTCCGCACCACCCTCTGTAGCGCTTTGCGGTCAAGGGCGGTGCATATTCCCTAACAAGCGGTGATGCAGCCAGTCAAGATGCTCTCTAGAACTTTTCAGCCTCCTGAGGTGGAAGAGGCGCTGTTGTGCCCTCTTCACGACTGTAGCATGTGTGTGAGTCCTTAGTGATGTGGACACCAAGGAACTTGAAGCTCTCGACCTGCTCCACAACATCCCCGTCGATGTGGATGGGGGCGTGCTCTCCCCTCTTTCTCCTATATTCCATGATCAGCTCCTTGGTCTTACTGATGTTGAGGGAGAGGTTGTTGTCCTGGCAACACCCTGCTAAGTCTCTGACCTCCTCCCTGTAGGCTGACTCAGTGATCAGGCCTACCACCGTGGTGTCGTCAGTAAACTTAATGATGGTGTTGGAGTCATGCTTGGACACGCAGTCGTGAGGTGAACAGGGAGTACAGGAGGGGACTAAGCACACACCCATGTGGGGCCCCCGTGTTGAGGGTTAGCGTGGCGGAGGTGATGCTGCCTACCCTCACCACCTGGGGTCGGGTACGTTTTGTATGTTTGCTCACTGACAAAGAAATGATAAGGAATACTTTAAGGAATACTTGGAATAGTATAAAGTTATTTCCCCTCTTGTGCAGGTGGAAGAGGGCAGTGTGAAGTGCAATTGAGATTGCGCCATCTGTGGCTCTGTTGGGGGAGTGGGTCTAGGGTGATGTTGATGTGTGTCATGACCAGCCTTTCAAAGCACTTCATAATTACAGATGTGAGTGCTTGTCACGCCCTGACTCAGGGGACGCTTATATGTTGAGTCAGGGTGTGTATATTCCTTGTTGTGCTTTTTCTATGTGGGATCTAGTATGTTTAGTTCTATGTTGGCCGGTGTGGTTCCCAATCAGAGGCAGCTGTCGCTCGTTGTCTCTGATTGGGGACCATACTTAGGCAGCCTATTGGCACTGTCTAGTTGTGGGATCTTGTTCCTGGTAAGGTTAGTTGTGTGTCTACCTTAGGAATTCACGTTTCGTTTCCTTTGTTGTTTTGTCGTGTGTTTATAGTTCAATAAACATGTACGCATATCACGCTACTCCTTGGTCTGACCTGTCATTCAACGAATGTGACAGAGCTTCAGGGTGGTAGTAATTTAGGCAGGTTACCTTGGAGGTCTTGGGAAAAGGGGCAATAGTGGTCAGCTTGAAACATGTTGGGATTAAGGACTGGGACAAGGAGAGATTGAAAATGTCTGTGAAGACACTTGCCAGTTGGTCATGCTTTGAGAACGTGCCCTGGTATTCCATCTTGTGATTGTTAACCTGCAGTATGAAACTTTCTCAGCCATTTATATGCAGATTAAACAGTTTTAGGCTCAGCTGGCCCCTCCCCGGATTTTGTGTTAAACGCTCTAAAACAAAGCTTTCTTAGCGTCCAACAAGCTTTTGTCGTGTCGCGTCGGCTGTTGGTGGTTATTGCTGTCAAACAAAGAGTCCGCTTAGGCTGCACCTTGATTAGAAGTTTTTATTCATATCACAAGTTTACAGCATAAGTTTACAGACCCGCGGTGTCTGGAGAAGCACCGTCCCAAAATAATCTGAATGCTTCTGACCCCCTCTTTGTCTAGCTCGTACTTATAATCAAAGCCAAAATATGGGTTGCTCCCTCTTTCGTCCAATCACCTATCCCCCCTGGGGCGTCACCCTACAACTGCTTCATTTGAACTAAGATAAACATCTTTTCTTTGTCCCTCTAGAATAGTCATAATCTTCATACACAACACTTTCTCTGCCCTTAACCTTGTTCAGAACACCTCCAAAACAAAGGTCATGTGATTCGGTAAGAAGAATTAGTAGAGAGGGGAGTAGAGAGGGGAGGGAGGCTAGACGGGAGTAGAGAGGGGAGGGAGGCTAGACGGGAGTAGAGAGGGGAGGGAGGCTAGACGGGAGTA
>NW_028163882.1:0-65000 GCF_964263955.1 Coregonus lavaretus | reverse complement strand
TAAATCCTCCACGGATGGAGGTGTTAATCAGTAATAAATCCTCCACGGATGGAGGTATTAATCAGTAATAAATCCTCCACGGATGGAGATATTAATCAGTAATAAATCCTCCACGGATGGAGGTGTTAATCAGTAATAAATCCTCCACGGATGGAGATATTAATCAGTAATAAATCCTCCGCGGATGGAGGTGTTAATCAGTAATAAATCCTCCACGGATGGAGGTGTTAATCAGTAATAAATCCTCTACGGATGGAGGTATTAATCAGTAATAAATCCTTCACGGATGGAGATGTTAATCAGTAATAAATCCTCCACGGATGGAGGTGTTAATCAGTAATAAATCCTCCACGGATGGAGGTATTAATCAGTAATAAATCCTCCACGGATGGAGGTATTAATCAGTAATAAATCCTCCACGGATGGAGGTGTTAATCAGTAATAAATCCTCCACGGATGGAGGTATTAATCAGTAATAAATCCTCCACGGATGGAGGTGTTAATCAGTAATAAATCCTCCACGGATGGAGGTGTTAATCAGTAATAAATCCTCTACGGATGGAGGTATTAATCAGTAATAAATCCTTCACGGATGGAGGTGTTAATCAGTAATAAATCCTCCAGGGATGGAGGTGTTAATCAGTAATAAATCCTCTACGGATGGAGGTATTAATCAGTAATAAATCCTTCACGGATGGAGATGTTAATCAGTAATAAATCCTCCACGGATGGAGGTGTTAATCAGTAATAAATCCTCCACGGATGGAGGTATTAATCAGTAATAAATCCTCCACGGATGGAGGTATTAATCAGTAATAAATCCTCCACGGATGGAGGTGTTAATCAGTAATAAATCCTCCACGGATGGAGGTATTAATCAGTAATAAATCCTCCACGGATGGAGGTGTTAATCAGTAATAAATCCTCCACGGATGGAGGTGTTAATCAGTAATAAATCCTCTACGGATGGAGGTATTAATCAGTAATAAATCCTTCACGGATGGAGATGTTAATCAGTAATAAATCCTCCACGGATCGAGGTGTTAATCAGTAATAAATCCTCCAGGGATGGAGGTGTTAATCAGTAATAAATCCTCCACGGATGGAGGTATTAATCAGTAATTAATCCTCCACGGATGGAGATATTAATCAGTAATAAATCCTCCACTAGTTATCATTTAGCAGTTGTCAACTGTCCTCTAGTTATCATTTAGCAGTTGTCAACTGTCCTCTAGTTATCATTTAGCAGTTGTCAACAGTCCTCTAGTTATCATTTAGCAGTTGTCAACTGTCCTCTAGTTATCATTTAGCAGTTGTCAACTGTCCTCTAGTTATCATTTAGCAGTTGTCAACTGTCCTCTAGTTATCATTTAGCAGTTGTCAACTGTCCTCTAGTTATCATTTAGCAGTTGTCAACTGTCCTCTAGTTATCATTTAGCAGTTGTCAACAGTCCTCTAGTTATCATTTAGCAGTTGTCAACTGTCCTCTAGTTATCATTTAGCAGTTGTCAACTGTCCTCTAGTTATCATTTAGCAGTTGTCAACAGTCCTCTAGTTATCATTTAGCAGTTGTCAACTGTCCTCTAGTTATCATTTAGCAGTTGTCAACTGTCCTCTAGTTATCATTTAGCAGTTGTCAACTGTCCTCTAGTTATCATTTAGCAGTTGTCAACTGTCCTCTAGTTATCATTTAGCAGTTGTCAACTGTCCTCTAGTTATCATTTAGCAGTTGTTTGGCTATCTTCTTGCTATCCTCCAGCAGTTGGCAACTATCCTTTAGCTATCCGCTAGCTATTAGGTGACAGTTGCAGGTTTCCTGTGGCAGTGACTTGTCACAGATGTCAAGAATAGCAGACCCAGTAGCCATCATCAGCACCCCAGTGTGTGTGTGTTTGATCAGCCAGCTGTCACCCCACCATGGGCCAGCCTGTCATACTTTCCATCACAGAAACAGAGCAGAGAGAACATATCAACACCCACAACATGGGCAATCAGAACATATCAACACCCACAACATGGCCAATCAGAACATATCAACACCCACAACATGGGCAATCAGAACATGGCCAAACCAAGTCACTTAGGACAAATCACGTGTATGTCTGTCTGTCTATACCGTTGGTCGGTCTGTCTGTCTGTCTGTCTGTCTGTCTGTCTGTCTGTCTGTCTGTCTGTCTGTCTGTCTGTCTGTCTGTCTGTCTGTCTGTCTGTCTGTCTGTCTGTCTATACCGTTGGTCTGTCTGTCTGTCTGTCTGTCTGTCTGTCTGTCTGTCTGTCTGTCTGTCTGTCTGTCTGTCTGTCTGTCTGTCTGTCTATACCGTTGGTCTGTCTGTCTGTCTGTCTGTCTGTCTGTCTGTCTGTCTGTCTGTCTGTCTATACCGTCTGTCTGTCTGTCTGTCTGTCTGTCTGTCTGTCTGTCTATACCGTCTGTCTGTCTGTCTGTCTGTCTGTCTGTCTGTCTGTCTGTCTGTCTGTCTGTCTGTCTGTCTGTCTGTCTGTCTGTCTGTCTGTCTCTGTCTGTCTGTCTGTCTGTCTGTCTGTCTGTCTGTCTGTCTGTCTATACCGTCTGTCTGTCTGTCTGTCTGTCTGTTTGTCTGTCTGTGTCTGTCTGTCTGTCTGTCTGTCTGTCTGTCTGTCTGTCTGTATGTCTGTCTATACCGTTGGTCTGTCTGTCTGTCTGTCTGTCTGTCTGTCTGTCCGTTCCCCTGTCCATCTGTCTCTCTCTCCAGTGTATTTATAAAGTATGTCTGTTTGGAAGCAGGAATGTTGTCCTCATAAGTAATGTCTCCAGGAAGAGTAGCTGCTGCTTCTGCAACATCTAATGGGGTTCCCAATAAAATACTAAATACCAAATAATTAACCGTCCAGCTGATGTGTTGTTGAAGGAGCGTGTGGGTGTGTGTTCCCAGTGCAGCTCCAGAGGCTGACAGACGGAGCTATTAAATAGTCATTAAGTGTACGTCTGTCTGTCTGTCTGTCTGTCTGTCTGTCTGTACTTGTCTGTCTGTCTGTCTGTCTGTCTGTCTGTCTGTCTGTCTGTCTGTCTGTCTGTCTGTCTGTCTGTCTGTCTGTACTACTGTGTCTGTCTGTCTGTCTGTCTGTACAACTGTGTCTGTCTGTCTGTCTGTCTGTCTGTCTGTCTGTACTACTGTGTCTGTCTGTTTATACGTCTGTCTGTCTCTCCGTCTGTTGGTGTCTCCATCTGTCGGTCTGTCTCCCCGTCTGTCTGACCCACTGTGTCTCTCCGTCAGTCTCTCCGTCTGTCTCTCTCTGTCTCTCTGTCTCTCTGTCTGTCCATCCGTCCGTCTGTCTGTATTCCTCAGTGTGTTTTAAAGAACGCCCCGTTTGGAAGTAGGAATGTCCTCCTCATAATTCACCTGTCTTAAGCAGGAAGCAGGAATGTCCTCCTCATAATTCACCTGTCTTAAGCAGGAAGCAGGAATGTCCTCCTCATAATTCACCTGTCTTAAGCAGGAAGCAGGAATGTCCTCCTCATAATTCACCTGTCTTAAGCAGGAAGCAGGAATGTCCTCCTCATAATTCACCTGTCTTAAGCAGGAAGCAGTAATGTCCTCCTCATAATTCACCTGTCTTAAGCAGGAAGCAGTAATGTCCTCCTCATAATTCACCTGTCTTAAGCAGGAAGCAGCTGATGTGTTATTTCCAAGTGCCCAATGTGAGTGTGTGCGTGTTCCCATGGAGGTATTAATCAGTAATAAATCCTCCACGGATGGAGGTATTAATCAGTAATAAATCCTCCACGGATGGAGGTATTAATCAGTAATAAATCCTCCAAGGATGGAGGTGTTAATCAGTAATAAATCCTCCAGGGATGGAGGTGTTAATCAGTAATAAATCCTCCACGGATGGAGGTGTTAATCAGTAATAAATCCTCCACGGATGGAGGTGTTAATCAGTAATAAATCCTCCAGGGATGGAGGTGTTAATCAGTAATAAATCCTCCACGGATGGAGGTGTTAATCAGTAATAAATCCTCCACGGATGGAGGTGTTAATCAGTAATAAATCCTCCACGGATGGAGGTATTAATCAGTAATAAATCCTCCACGGATGGAGATGTTAATCAGTAATAAATCCTCCACGGATGGAGGTATTAATCAGTAATAAATCCTCTACGGATGGAGGTGTTGATCAGTAATAAATCCTCCACGGATGGAGGTATTAATCAGTAATAAATCCTCTACGGATGGAGGTATTAATCAGTAATAAATCCTCCACGGATGGAGGTATTAATCAGTAATAAATCCTCCACGGATGGAGGTGTTAATCAGTAATAAATCCTCCACGGATGGAGGTATTAATCAGTAATAAATCCTCCACGGATGGAGGTGTTAATCAGTAATAAATCCTCCACGGATGGAGGTATTAATCAGTAATAAATCCTCCACGGATGGAGATGTTAATCAGTAATAAATCCTCCACGGATGGAGGTGTTAATCAGTAATAAATCCTCCACGGATGGAGGTGTTAATCAGTAATAAATCCTCCACGGATGGAGATGTTAATCAGTAATAAATCCTCCACGGATGGAGGTGTTAATCAGTAATAAATCCTCCACGGATGGAGATGTTAATCAGTAATAAATCCTCCACGGATGGAGGTATTAATCAGTAATAAATCCTCCACGGATGGAGATGTTAATCAGTAATAAATCCTCCACGGATGGAGGTATTAATCAGTAATAAATCCTCCACGGATGGAGGTGTTAATCAGTAATAAATCCTCCACGGATGGAGGTGTTAATCAGTAATAAATCCTCCACGGATGGAGATGTTAATCAGTAATAAATCCTCCACGGATGGAGGTATTAATCAGTAATAAATCCTCTACGGATGGAGGTATTAATCAGTAATAAATCCTCCACGGATGGAGGTATTAATCAGTAATAAATCCTCCACGGATGGAGATGTTAATCAGTAATAAATCCTCCACGGATGGAGGTGTTAATCAGTAATAAATCCTCCACGGATGGAGGTATTAATCAGTAATAAATCCTCCACGGATGGAGGTATTAATCAGTAATAAATCCTCCACGGATGGAGGTATTAATCAGTAATAAATCCTCCACGGATGGAGATGTTAATCAGTAATAAATCCTCCACGGATGGAGGTGTTAATCAGTAATAAATCCTCCACGGATGGAGGTATTAATCAGTAATAAATCCTCCACGGATGGAGATGTTAATCAGTAATAAATCCTCCACGGATGGAGGTGTTAATCAGTAATAAATCCTCCACGGATGGAGGTATTAATCAGTAATAAATCCTCCGCGGATGGAGGTGTTAATCAGTAATAAATCCTCCACGGATGTAGGTGTTAATCAGTAATAAATCCTCTACGGATGGAGGTATTAATCAGTAATAAATCCTTCACGGATGGAGATGTTAATCAGTAATAAATCATCCACGGATGGAGGTGTTAATCAGTAATAAATCCTCCACGGATGGAGGTATTAATCAGTAATAAATCCTCCACAGATGGAGGTATTAATCAGTAATAAATCCTCCACGGATGGAGGTGTTAATCAGTAATACATCCTCCACGGATGGAGGTATTAATCAGTAATAAATCCTCCACGGATGGAGGTGTTAATCAGTAATAAATCCTCCACGGATGGAGGTGTTAATCAGTAATAAATCCTCCACGGATGGAGGTGTTAATCAGTAATAAATCCTCCACGGATGGAGGTATTAATCAGTAATTAATCCTCCACGGATGGAGATATTAATCAGTAATAAATCCTCCACGGATGGAGGTATTAATCAGTAATTAATCCTCCACGGATGGAGGTGTTAATCAGTAATAAATCCTCCACGGATGGAGGTATTAATCAGTAATAAATCCTCCAGGGATGAAGGTATTAATCAGTAATAAATCCTCCACGGATGGAGGTATTAATCAGTAATAAATACTCCACGGATGGAGATGTTAATCAGTAATACATCCTCCACGGATGGAGGTATTAATCAGTAATAAATCCTCTACGGATGGAGGTATTAATCAGTAAAAAATCCTCCACGGATATAGGTATTAATCAGTAATAAATCCTCCACGGATGGAGATGTTAATCAGTGATAAATCCTCCACGGATGGAGGTGTTAATCAGTAATAAATCCTCCACGGATGGAGGTATTAATCAGTAATAAATCCTCCACGGATGGAGGTATTAATCAGTAATAAATCCTCCGCGGATGGAGGTGTTAATCAGTAATAAATCCTCCATGGATGGAGGTATTAATCAGTAATAAATCCTCCACGGATGGAGGTATTAATCAGTAATAAATCCTCCACGGATGGAGGTGTTAATCAGTAATAAATCCTCCACGGATGGAGATGTTAATCAGTAATAAATCCTCCACGGATGGAGGTGTTAATCAGTAATAAATCCTCCACGGATGGAGGTATTAATCAGTAATAAATCCTCCACGGATGGAGGTATTAATCAGTAATAAATCCTCCACGGATGGAGGTATTAATCAGTAATAAATCCTCCACGGATGGAGATGTTAATCAGTAATAAGTCCTCCACGGATGGAGGTGTTAATCAGTAATAAATCCTCCACGGATGGAGGTATTAATCAGTAATAAATCCTCCACGGATGGAGATGTTAATCAGTAATAAATCCTCCACGGATGGAGGTGTTAATCAGTAATAAATCCTCCACGGATGGAGGTATTAATCAGTAATAAATCCTCCGCGGATGGAGGTGTTAATCAGTAATAAATCCTCCACGGATGGAGGTGTTAATCAGTAATAAATCCTCTACGGATGGAGGTATTAATCAGTAATAAATCCTTCACGGATGGAGATGTTAATCAGTAATAAATCATCCACGGATGGAGGTGTTAATCAGTAATAAATCCTCCACGGATGGAGGTATTAATCAGTAATAAATCCTCCACGGATGGAGGTATTAATCAGTAATAAATCCTCCACGGATGGAGGTGTTAATCAGTAATAAATCCTCCACGGATGGAGGTATTAATCAGTAATAAATCCTCCACGGATGGAGGTGTTAATCAGTAATAAATCCTCCACGGATGGAGGTGTTAATCAGTAATAAATCCTCCACGGATGGAGGTGTTAATCAGTAATAAATCCTCCACGGATGGAGGTATTAATCAGTAATTAATCCTCCACGGATGGAGATATTAATCAGTAATAAATCCTCCACGGATGGAGGTATTAATCAGTAATTAATCCTCCACGGATGGAGGTGTTAATCAGTAATAAATCCTCCACGGATGGAGGTATTAATCAGTAATAAATCCTCCAGGGATGAAGGTATTAATCAGTAATAAATCCTCCACGGATGGAGGTATTAATCAGTAATAAATACTCCACGGATGGAGATGTTAATCAGTAATAAATCCTCCACGGATGGAGGTATTAATCAGTAATAAATCCTCTACGGATGGAGGTATTAATCAGTAATAAATCCTCCACAGATGGAGGTATTAATCAGTAATAAATCCTCCACGGATGGAGATGTTAATCAGTAATAAATCCTCCACGGATGGAGGTGTTAATCAGTAATAAATCCTCCACGGATGGAGGTATTAATCAGTAATAAATCCTCCACGGATGGAGGTATTAATCAGTAATAAATCCTCCACGGATGGAGATGTTAATCAGTAATAAATCCTCCACGGATGGAGGTGTTAATCAGTAATAAATCCTAAACGGATGGAGGTATTAATCAGTAATAAATCCTCCACGGATGGAGGTATTAATCAGTAATAAATCCTCCGCGGATGGAGGTGTTAATCAGTAATAAATCCTCCACGGATGGAGGTATTAATCAGTAATAAATCCTCTACGGATGGAGGTATTGATCAGTAATAAATCCTCCACGGATGGAGGTATTAATCAGTAATAAATCCTCTACGGATGGAGGTATTAATCAGTAATAAATCCTCCACGGATGGAGGTATTAATCAGTAATAAATCCTCCACGGATGGAGGTGTTAATCAGTAATAAATCCTCCACGGATGGAGGTATTAATCAGTAATAAATCCTCCACGGATGGAGGTGTTAATAAGTAATAAATCCTCCACGGATGGAGGTATTAATCAGTAATAAATCCTCCACGGATGGAGATGTTAATCAGTAATAAATCCTCCACGGATGGAGGTGTTAATCAGTAATAAATCCTCCACGGATGGAGGTGTTAATCAGTAATAAATCCTCCACGGATGGAGATGTTAATCAGTAATAAATCATCCACGGATGGAGGTGTTAATCAGTAATAAATCCTCCACGGATGGAGATGTTAATCAGTAATAAATCCTCCACGGATGGAGGTATTAATCAGTAATAAATCCTCCACGGATGGAGATGTTAATCAGTAATAAATCCTCCACGGATGGAGGTATTAATCAGTAATAAATCCTCCACGGATGGAGGTGTTAATCAGTAATAAATCCTCCACGGATGGAGGTGTTAATCAGTAATAAATCCTCCACGGATGGAGATGTTAATCAGTAATAAATCCTCCACGGATGGAGGTATTAATCAGTAATAAATCCTCTACGGATGGAGGTATTAATCAGTAATAAATCCTCCACGGATGGAGATGTTAATCAGTAATAAATCCTCCACGGATGGAGGTGTTAATCAGTAATAAATCCTCCACGGATGGAGGTATTAATCAGTAATAAATCCTCCACGGATGGAGGTATTAATCAGTAATAAATCCTCCACGGATGGAGGTATTAATCAGTAATAAATCGTCCACGGATGGAGATGTTAATCAGTAATAAATCCTCCACGGATGGAGGTGTTAATCAGTAATAAATCCTCCACGGATGGAGGTATTAATCAGTAATAAATCCTCCACGGATGGAGATGTTAATCAGTAATAAATCCTCCACGGATGGAGGTGTTAATCAGTAATAAATCCTCCACGGATGGAGGTATTAATCAGTAATAAATCCTCCGCGGATGGAGGTGTTAATCAGTAATAAATCCTCCACGGATGGAGGTGTTAATCAGTAATAAATCCTCTACGGATGGAGGTATTAATCAGTAATAAATCCTTCACGGATGGAGATGTTAATCAGTAATAAATCATCCACGGATGGAGGTGTTAATCAGTAATAAATCCTCCACGGATGGAGGTATTAATCAGTAATAAATCCTCCACAGATGGAGGTATTAATCAGTAATAAATCCTCCACGGATGGAGGTGTTAATCAGTAATACATCCTCCACGGATGGAGGTATTAATCAGTAATAAATCCTCCACGGATGGAGGTGTTAATCAGTAATAAATCCTCCACGGATGGAGGTGTTAATCAGTAATAAATCCTCCACGGATGGAGGTGTTAATCAGTAATAAATCCTCCACGGATGGAGGTATTAATCAGTAATTAATCCTCCACGGATGGAGATATTAATCAGTAATAAATCCTCCACGGATGGAGGTATTAATCAGTAATTAATCCTCCACGGATGGAGGTGTTAATCAGTAATAAATCCTCCACGGATGGAGGTATTAATCAGTAATAAATCCTCCAGGGATGAAGGTATTAATCAGTAATAAATCCTCCACGGATGGAGGTATTAATCAGTAATAAATACTCCACGGATGGAGATGTTAATCAGTAATAAATCCTCCACGGATGGAGGTATTAATCAGTAATAAATCCTCCACGGATGGAGGTATTAATCAGTAATAAATCCTCCGCGGATGGAGGTGTTAATCAGTAATAAATCCTCCATGGATGGAGGTATTAATCAGTAATAAATCCTCCACGGATGGAGGTATTAATCAGTAATAAATCCTCCACGGATGGAGGTGTTAATCAGTAATAAATCCTCCACGGATGGAGATGTTAATCAGTAATAAATCCTCCACGGATGGAGGTGTTAATCAGTAATAAATCCTCCACGGATGGAGGTATTAATCAGTAATAAATCCTCCACGGATGGAGGTATTAATCAGTAATAAATCCTCCACGGATGGAGGTATTAATCAGTAATAAATCCTCCACGGATGGAGGTATTAATCAGTAATAAATCCTCCACGGATGGAGATGTTAATCAGTAATAAATCCTCCACGGATGGAGGTGTTAATCAGTAATAAATCCTCCACGGATGGAGATGTTAATCAGTAATAAATCCTCCACGGATGGAGGTGTTAATCAGTAATAAATCCTCCACGGATGGAGGTATTAATCAGTAATAAATCCTCCGCGGATGGAGGTGTTAATCAGTAATAAATCCTCCACGGATGGAGGTGTTAATCAGTAATAAATCCTCTACGGATGGAGGTATTAATCAGTAATAAATCCTTCACGGATGGAGATGTTAATCAGTAATAAATCATCCACGGATGGAAGTGTTAATCAGTAATAAATCCTCCACGGATGGAGGTATTAATCAGTAATAAATCCTCCACGGATGGAGGTATTAATCAGTAATAAATCCTCCACGGATGGAGGTGTTAATCAGTAATAAATCCTCCACGGATGGAGGTATTAATCAGTAATAAATCCTCCACGGATGGAGGTGTTAATCAGTAATAAATCCTCCATGGATGGAGGTGTTAATCAGTAATAAATCCTCCACGGATGGAGGTATTAATCAGTAATTAATCCTCCACGGATGGAGGTGTTAATCAGTAATAAATCCTCCACGGATGGAGGTATTAATCAGTAATAAATCCTCCAGGGATGAAGGTATTAATCAGTAATAAATCCTCCACGGATGGAGGTATTAATCAGTAATAAATACTCCACGGATGGAGATGTTAATCAGTAATAAATCCTCCACGGATGGAGGTATTAATCAGTAATAAATCCTCTACGGATGGAGGTATTAATCAGTAATAAATCCTCCACGGATGGAGGTATTAATCAGTAATAAATCCTCCACGGATGGAGATGTTAATCAGTAATAAATCCTCCACGGATGGAGGTGTTAATCAGTAATAAATCCTCCACGGATGGAGGTATTAATCAGTAATAAATCCTCCACGGATGGAGGTATTAATCAGTAATAAATCCTCCGCGGATGGAGGTGTTAATCAGTAATAAATCCTCCACGGATGGAGGTATTAATCAGTAATAAATCCTCCACGGATAGAGGTATTAATCAGTAATAAATCCTCCACGGATGGAGGTGTTAATCAGTAATAAATCCTCCACGGATGGAGATGTTAATCAGTAATAAATCCTCCACGGATGGAGGTATTAATCAGTAATAAATCCTCTACGGATGGAGGTATTAATCAGTAATAAATCCTCCACGGATGGAGGTATTAATCAGTAATAAATCCTCCACGGATGGAGATGTTAATCAGTAATAAATCCTCCACGGATGGAGGTGTTAATCAGTAATAAATCCTCCACGGATGGAGGTATTAATCAGTAATAAATCCTCCACGGATGGAGGTATTAATCAGTAATAAATCCTCCACGGATGGAGGTATTAATCAGTAATAAATCCTCCACGGATGGAGATGTTAATCAGTAATAAATCCTCCACGGATGGAGGTGTTAATCAGTAATAAATCCTCTACGGATGGAGGTATTAATCAGTAATAAATCCTTCACGGATGGAGATGTTAATCAGTAATAAATCATCCACGGATGGAGGTGTTAATCAGTAATAAATCCTCCACGGATGGAGGTATTAATCAGTAATAAATCCTCCACGGATGGAGGTATTAATCAGTAATAAATCCTCCACGGATGGAGGTGTTAATCAGTAATAAATCCTCCACGGATGGAGGTGTTAATCAGTAATAAATCCTCCACGGATGGAGGTATTAATCAGTAATAAATCCTCCACGGATGGAGGTATTAATCAGTAATAAATCCTCCACGGATGGAGGTATTAATCAGTAATAAATCCTCCACGGATGGAGATGTTAATCAGTAATAAATCCTCCACGGATGGAGGTGTTAATCAGTAATACATCCTCCACGGATGGAGGTATTAATCAGTAATACATCCTCCACGGATGGAGGTATTAATCAGTAATAAATCCTCCACGGATGGAGGTGTTAATCAGTAATAAATCCTCCACGGATGGAGGTGTTAATCAGTAATAAATCCTCCACGGATGGAGGTATTAATCAGTAATAAATCCTCCACGGATGGAGGTATTAATCAGTAATAAATCCTCCACGGATGGAGGTGTTAATCAGTAATAAATCCTCCACGGATGGAGGTATTAATCAGCAATAAATCCTCCACGGATGGAGGTGTTAATCAGTAATAAATCCTCCACGGATGGAGGTGTTAATCAGTAATAAATCCTCTACGGATGGAGGTATTAATCAGTAATAAATCCTCCACGGATGGAGGTGTTAATCAGTAATAAATCCTCCACGGATGTAGGTGTTAATCAGTAATAAATCCTCCACGGATGGAGGTGTTAATCAGTAATAAATCCTCCAGGGATGAAGGTATTAATCAGTAATAAATCCTCCACGGATGGAGGTGTTAATCAGTAATAAATCCTCCACGGATGGAGGTATTAATCAGTAATAAATCCTGCACGGATGGAGGTATTAATCAGTAATAAATCCTCCACGGATGGAGGTGTTAATCAGTAATAAATCCTCCACGGATGGAAGTATTAATCAGTAATAAATCCTCCACGGATGGAGGTGTTAATCAGTAATAAATCCTCCACGGATGGAGGTATTAATCAGTAATAAATCCTCCACGGATGGAGATGTTAATCAGTAATAAATCCTCCACGGATGGAGGTATTAATCAGTAATAAATCCTCTACGGATGGAGGTATTGATCAGTAATAAATCCTCCACGGATGGAGGTATTAATCAGTAATAAATCCTCTACGGATGGAGGTATTAATCAGTAATAAATCCTCCACGGATGGAGGTATTAATCAGTAATAAATCCTCCACGGATGGAGGTGTTAATCAGTAATAAATCCTCCACGGATGGAGGTATTAATCAGTAATAAATCCTCCACGGATGGAGGTGTTAATCAGTAATAAATCCTCCACGGATGGAGGTATTAATCAGTAATAAATCCTCCACGGAAGGAGATGTTAATCAGTAATAAATCCTCCACGGATGGAGGTGTTAATCAGTAATAAATCCTCCACGGATGGAGGTGTTAATCAGTAATAAATCCTCCACGGATGGAGATGTTAATCAGTAATAAATCCTCCACGGATGGAGGTGTTAATCAGTAATAAATCCTCCACGGATGGAGATGTTAATCAGTAATAAATCCTCCACGGATGGAGGTATTAATCAGTAATAAATCCTCTACGGATGGAGGTATTAATCAGTAATAAATCCTCCACGGATGGAGGTATTAATCAGTAATAAATCCTCCACGGATGGAGGTATTAATCAGTAATAAATCCTCCACGGATGGAGGTATTAATCAGTAATAAATCCTCCACGGATGGAGGTATTAATCAGTAATAAATCCTCCACGGATGGAGGTATTAATCAGTAATAAATCCTCCAGGGATGGAGGTGTTAATCAGTAATAAATCCTCCACGGATGGAGGTGTTAATCAGTAATAAATCCTCCACGGATGGAGGTGTTAATCAGTAATAAATCCTCCAGGGATGGAGGTGTTAATCAGTAATAAATCCTCCACGGATGGAGGTGTTAATCAGTAATAAATCCTCCACGGATGGAGGTGTTAATCAGTAATAAATCCTCCACGGATGGAGGTATTAATCAGTAATAAATCCTCCACGGATGGAGATGTTAATCAGTAATAAATCCTCCACGGATGGAGGTATTAATCAGTAATAAATCCTCTACGGATGGAGGTATTGATCAGTAATAAATCCTCCACGGATGGAGGTATTAATCAGTAATAAATCCTCTACGGATGGAGGTATTAATCAGTAATAAATCCTCCACGGATGGAGGTATTAATCAGTAATAAATCCTCCACGGATGGAGGTATTAATCAGTAATAAATCCTCCAGGGATGAAGGTATTAATCAGTAATAAATCCTCCACGGATGGAGGTATTAATCAGTAATAAATACTCCACGGATGGAGATGTTAATCAGTAATACATCCTCCACGGATGGAGGTATTAATCAGTAATAAATCCTCTACGGATGGAGGTATTAATCAGTAAAAAATCCTCCACGGATATAGGTATTAATCAGTAATAAATCCTCCACGGATGGAGATGTTAATCAGTGATAAATCCTCCACGGATGGAGATGTTAATCAGTGATAAATCCTCCACGGATGGAGGTGTTAATCAGTAATAAATCCTCCACGGATGGAGGTATTAATCAGTAATAAATCCTCCACGGATGGAGGTATTAATCAGTAATAAATCCTCCGCGGATGGAGGTGTTAATCAGTAATAAATCCTCCATGGATGGAGGTATTAATCAGTAATAAATCCTCCACGGATGGAGGTATTAATCAGTAATAAATCCTCCACGGATGGAGGTGTTAATCAGTAATAAATCCTCCACGGATGGAGGTGTTAATCAGTAATAAATCCTCCACGGATGGAGGTATTAATCAGTAATAAATCCTCCACGGATGGAGGTATTAATCAGTAATAAATCCTCCACGGATGGAGGTATTAATCAGTAATAAATCCTCCACGGATGGAGATGTTAATCAGTAATAAATCCTCCACGGATGGAGGTGTTAATCAGTAATAAATCCTCTACGGATGGAGGTATTAATCAGTAATAAATCCTTCACGGATGGAGATGTTAATCAGTAATAAATCATCCACGGATGGAGGTGTTAATCAGTAATAAATCCTCCACGGATGGAGGTATTAATCAGTAATAAATCCTCCACGGATGGAGGTATTAATCAGTAATAAATCCTCCACGGATGGAGGTGTTAATCAGTAATAAATCCTCCACGGATGGAGGTGTTAATCAGTAATAAATCCTCCACGGATGGAGGTATTAATCAGTAATAAATCCTCCACGGATGGAGGTATTAATCAGTAATAAATCCTCCACGGATGGAGGTATTAATCAGTAATAAATCCTCCACGGATGGAGATGTTAATCAGTAATAAATCCTCCACGGATGGAGGTGTTAATCAGTAATACATCCTCCACGGATGGAGGTATTAATCAGTAATACATCCTCCACGGATGGAGGTATTAATCAGTAATAAATCCTCCACGGATGGAGGTGTTAATCAGTAATAAATCCTCCACGGATGGAGGTGTTAATCAGTAATAAATCCTCCACGGATGGAGGTATTAATCAGTAATAAATCCTCCACGGATGGAGGTATTAATCAGTAATAAATCCTCCACGGATGGAGGTGTTAATCAGTAATAAATCCTCCACGGATGGAGGTATTAATCAGCAATAAATCCTCCACGGATGGAGGTGTTAATCAGTAATAAATCCTCCACGGATGGAGGTGTTAATCAGTAATAAATCCTCTACGGATGGAGGTATTAATCAGTAATAAATCCTCCACGGATGGAGGTGTTAATCAGTAATAAATCCTCCACGGATGTAGGTGTTAATCAGTAATAAATCCTCCACGGATGGAGGTGTTAATCAGTAATAAATCCTCCAGGGATGAAGGTATTAATCAGTAATAAATCCTCCACGGATGGAGGTGTTAATCAGTAATAAATCCTCCACGGATGGAGGTATTAATCAGTAATAAATCCTGCACGGATGGAGGTATTAATCAGTAATAAATCCTCCACGGATGGAGGTGTTAATCAGTAATAAATCCTCCACGGATGGAAGTATTAATCAGTAATAAATCCTCCACGGATGGAGGTGTTAATCAGTAATAAATCCTCCACGGATGGAGGTATTAATCAGTAATAAATCCTCCACGGATGGAGATGTTAATCAGTAATAAATCCTCCACGGATGGAGGTATTAATCAGTAATAAATCCTCTACGGATGGAGGTATTGATCAGTAATAAATCCTCCACGGATGGAGGTATTAATCAGTAATAAATCCTCTACGGATGGAGGTATTAATCAGTAATAAATCCTCCACGGATGGAGGTATTAATCAGTAATAAATCCTCCACGGATGGAGGTGTTAATCAGTAATAAATCCTCCACGGATGGAGGTATTAATCAGTAATAAATCCTCCACGGATGGAGGTGTTAATCAGTAATAAATCCTCCACGGATGGAGGTATTAATCAGTAATAAATCCTCCACGGAAGGAGATGTTAATCAGTAATAAATCCTCCACGGATGGAGGTGTTAATCAGTAATAAATCCTCCACGGATGGAGGTGTTAATCAGTAATAAATCCTCCACGGATGGAGATGTTAATCAGTAATAAATCCTCCACGGATGGAGGTGTTAATCAGTAATAAATCCTCCACGGATGGAGATGTTAATCAGTAATAAATCCTCCACGGATGGAGGTATTAATCAGTAATAAATCCTCTACGGATGGAGGTATTAATCAGTAATAAATCCTCCACGGATGGAGGTATTAATCAGTAATAAATCCTCCACGGATGGAGGTATTAATCAGTAATAAATCCTCCACGGATGGAGGTATTAATCAGTAATAAATCCTCCACGGATGGAGGTATTAATCAGTAATAAATCCTCCACGGATGGAGGTATTAATCAGTAATAAATCCTCCAGGGATGGAGGTGTTAATCAGTAATAAATCCTCCACGGATGGAGGTGTTAATCAGTAATAAATCCTCCACGGATGGAGGTGTTAATCAGTAATAAATCCTCCAGGGATGGAGGTGTTAATCAGTAATAAATCCTCCACGGATGGAGGTGTTAATCAGTAATAAATCCTCCACGGATGGAGGTGTTAATCAGTAATAAATCCTCCACGGATGGAGGTATTAATCAGTAATAAATCCTCCACGGATGGAGATGTTAATCAGTAATAAATCCTCCACGGATGGAGGTATTAATCAGTAATAAATCCTCTACGGATGGAGGTATTGATCAGTAATAAATCCTCCACGGATGGAGGTATTAATCAGTAATAAATCCTCTACGGATGGAGGTATTAATCAGTAATAAATCCTCCACGGATGGAGGTATTAATCAGTAATAAATCCTCCACGGATGGAGGTATTAATCAGTAATAAATCCTCCAGGGATGAAGGTATTAATCAGTAATAAATCCTCCACGGATGGAGGTATTAATCAGTAATAAATACTCCACGGATGGAGATGTTAATCAGTAATACATCCTCCACGGATGGAGGTATTAATCAGTAATAAATCCTCTACGGATGGAGGTATTAATCAGTAAAAAATCCTCCACGGATATAGGTATTAATCAGTAATAAATCCTCCACGGATGGAGATGTTAATCAGTGATAAATCCTCCACGGATGGAGATGTTAATCAGTGATAAATCCTCCACGGATGGAGGTGTTAATCAGTAATAAATCCTCCACGGATGGAGGTATTAATCAGTAATAAATCCTCCACGGATGGAGGTATTAATCAGTAATAAATCCTCCGCGGATGGAGGTGTTAATCAGTAATAAATCCTCCATGGATGGAGGTATTAATCAGTAATAAATCCTCCACGGATGGAGGTATTAATCAGTAATAAATCCTCCACGGATGGAGGTGTTAATCAGTAATAAATCCTCCACGGATGGAGATGTTAATCAGTAATAAATCCTCCACGGATGGAGGTGTTAATCAGTAATAAATCCTCCACGGATGGAGGTATTAATCAGTAATAAATCCTCCACGGATGGAGGTATTAATCAGTAATAAATCCTCCACGGATGGAGGTATTAATCAGTAATAAATCCTCCACGGATGGAGATGTTAATCAGTAATAAGTCCTCCACGGATGGAGGTGTTAATCAGTAATAAATCCTCCACGGATGGAGGTATTAATCAGTAATAAATCCTCCACGGATGGAGATGTTAATCAGTAATAAATCCTCCACGGATGGAGGTGTTAATCAGTAATAAATCCTCCACGGATGGAGGTATTAATCAGTAATAAATCCTCCGCGGATGGAGGTGTTAATCAGTAATAAATCCTCCACGGATGGAGGTGTTAATCAGTAATAAATCCTCTACGGATGGAGGTATTAATCAGTAATAAATCCTTCACGGATGGAGATGTTAATCAGTAATAAATCATCCACGGATGGAGGTGTTAATCAGTAATAAATCCTCCACGGATGGAGGTATTAATCAGTAATTAATCCTCCACGGATGGAGATATTAATCAGTAATAAATCCTCCACGGATGGAGGTATTAATCAGTAATTAATCCTCCACGGATGGAGGTGTTAATCAGTAATAAATCCTCCACGGATGGAGGTATTAATCAGTAATAAATCCTCCAGGGATGAAGGTATTAATCAGTAATAAATCCTCCACGGATGGAGGTATTAATCAGTAATAAATCCTCCACGGATGGAGATGTTAATCAGTAATAAATCCTCCACGGATGGAGGTGTTAATCAGTAATAAATCCTCCACGGATGGAGGTATTAATCAGTAATAAATCCTCCACGGATGGAGGTATTAATCAGTAATAAATCCTCCACGGATGGAGATGTTAATCAGTAATAAATCCTCCACGGATGGAGGTGTTAATCAGTAATAAATCCTCCACGGATGGAGGTATTAATCAGTAATAAATCCTCCACGGATGGAGGTATTAATCAGTAATAAATCCTCCGCGGATGGAGGTGTTAATCAGTAATAAATCCTCCACGGATGGAGGTATTAATCAGTAATAAATCCTCTACGGATGGAGGTATTGATCAGTAATAAATCCTCCACGGATGGAGGTATTAATCAGTAATAAATCCTCTACGGATGGAGGTATTAATCAGTAATAAATCCTCCACGGATGGAGGTATTAATCAGTAATAAATCCTCCACGGATGGAGGTGTTAATCAGTAATAAATCCTCCACGGATGGAGGTATTAATCAGTAATAAATCCTCCACGGATGGAGGTGTTAATCAGTAATAAATCCTCCACGGATGGAGGTATTAATCAGTAATAAATCCTCCACGGATGGAGATGTTAATCAGTAATAAATCCTCCACGGATGGAGGTGTTAATCAGTAATAAATCCTCCACGGATGGAGGTGTTAATCAGTAATAAATCCTCCACGGATGGAGATGTTAATCAGTAATAAATCATCCACGGATGGAGGTGTTAATCAGTAATAAATCCTCCACGGATGGAGATGTTAATCAGTAATAAATCCTCCACGGATGGAGGTTTTAATCAGTAATAAATCCTCCACGGATGGAGATGTTAATCAGTAATAAATCCTCCACGGATGGAGGTATTAATCAGTAATAAATCCTCCACGGATGGAGGTGTTAATCAGTAATAAATCCTCCACGGATGGAGGTGTTAATCAGTAATAAATCCTCCACGGATGGAGATGTTAATCAGTAATAAATCCTCCACGGATGGAGGTATTAATCAGTAATAAATCCTCTACGGATGGAGGTATTAATCAGTAATAAATCCTCCACGGATGGAGATGTTAATCAGTAATAAATCCTCCACGGATGGAGGTGTTAATCAGTAATAAATCCTCTACGGATGGAGGTATTAATCAGTAATAAATCCTTCACGGATGGAGATGTTAATCAGTAATAAATCATCCACGGATGGAGGTGTTAATCAGTAATAAATCCTCCACGGATGGAGGTATTAATCAGTAATAAATCCTCCACGGATGGAGGTATTAATCAGTAATAAATCCTCCACGGATGGAGGTGTTAATCAGTAATAAATCCTCCACGGATGGAGGTATTAATCAGTAATAAATCCTCCACGGATGGAGGTATTAATCAGTAATAAATCCTCCACGGATGGAGGTATTAATCAGTAATAAATCCTCCACGGATGGAGATGTTAATCAGTAATAAATCCTCCACGGATGGAGGTGTTAATCAGTAATACATCCTCCACGGATGGAGGTGTTAATCAGTAATACATCCTCCACGGATGGAGATATTAATCAGTAATAAATCCTCCACGGATGGAGGTGTTAATCAGTAATAAATCCTCCACGGATGGAGGTGTTAATCAGTAATAAATCCTCCACGGATGGAGGTATTAATCAGTAATAAATCCTCCACGGATGGAGGTATTAATCAGTAATAAATCCTCCACGGATGGAGGTGTTAATCAGTAATAAATCCTCCACGGATGGAGGTATTAATCAGTAATAAATCCTCCACGGATGGAGGTGTTAATCAGTAATAAATCCTCCACGGATGGAGGTGTTAATCAGTAATAAATCCTCTACGGATGGAGGTATTAATCAGTAATAAATCCTCCACGGATGGAGGTGTTAATCAGTAATAAATCCTCCACGGATGTAGGTGTTAATCAGTAATAAATCCTCCACGGATGGAGGTGTTAATCAGTAATAAATCCTCCAGGGATGAAGGTATTAATCAGTAATAAATCCTCCACGGATGGAGGTGTTAATCAGTAATAAATCCTCCACGGATGGAGGTATTAATCAGTAATAAATCCTGCACGGATGGAGGTATTAATCAGTAATAAATCCTCCACGGATGGAGGTGTTAATCAGTAATAAATCCTCCACGGATGGAAGTATTAATCAGTAATAAATCCTCCACGGATGGAGGTGTTAATCAGTAATAAATCCTCCACGGATGGAGGTATTAATCAGTAATAAATCCTCCACGGATGGAGATGTTAATCAGTAATAAATCCTCCACGGATGGAGGTATTAATCAGTAATAAATCCTCTACGGATGGAGGTATTGATCAGTAATAAATCCTCCACGGATGGAGGTATTAATCAGTAATAAATCCTCTACGGATGGAGGTATTAATCAGTAATAAATCCTCCACGGATGGAGGTATTAATCAGTAATAAATCCTCCACGGATGGAGGTGTTAATCAGTAATAAATCCTCCACGGATGGAGGTATTAATCAGTAATAAATCCTCCACGGATGGAGGTGTTAATCAGTAATAAATCCTCCACGGATGGAGGTATTAATCAGTAATAAATCCTCCACGGAAGGAGATGTTAATCAGTAATAAATCCTCCACGGATGGAGGTGTTAATCAGTAATAAATCCTCCACGGATGGAGGTGTTAATCAGTAATAAATCCTCCACGGATGGAGATGTTAATCAGTAATAAATCCTCCACGGATGGAGGTGTTAATCAGTAATAAATCCTCCACGGATGGAGATGTTAATCAGTAATAAATCCTCCACGGATGGAGGTATTAATCAGTAATAAATCCTCTACGGATGGAGGTATTAATCAGTAATAAATCCTCCACGGATGGAGGTATTAATCAGTAATAAATCCTCCACGGATGGAGGTATTAATCAGTAATAAATCCTCCACGGATGGAGGTATTAATCAGTAATAAATCCTCCACGGATGGAGGTATTAATCAGTAATAAATCCTCCACGGATGGAGGTATTAATCAGTAATAAATCCTCCAGGGATGGAGGTGTTAATCAGTAATAAATCCTCCACGGATGGAGGTGTTAATCAGTAATAAATCCTCCACGGATGGAGGTGTTAATCAGTAATAAATCCTCCAGGGATGGAGGTGTTAATCAGTAATAAATCCTCCACGGATGGAGGTGTTAATCAGTAATAAATCCTCCACGGATGGAGGTGTTAATCAGTAATAAATCCTCCACGGATGGAGGTATTAATCAGTAATAAATCCTCCACGGATGGAGATGTTAATCAGTAATAAATCCTCCACGGATGGAGGTATTAATCAGTAATAAATCCTCTACGGATGGAGGTATTGATCAGTAATAAATCCTCCACGGATGGAGGTATTAATCAGTAATAAATCCTCTACGGATGGAGGTATTAATCAGTAATAAATCCTCCACGGATGGAGGTATTAATCAGTAATAAATCCTCCACGGATGGAGGTGTTAATCAGTAATAAATCCTCCACGGATGGAGGTATTAATCAGTAATAAATCCTCCACGGATGGAGGTGTTAATCAGTAATAAATCCTCCACGGATGGAGGTATTAATCAGTAATAAATCCTCCACGGATGGAGGTGTTAATCAGTAATAAATCCTCCACGGATGGAGATGTTAATCAGTAATAAATCCTCCACGGATGGAGGTATTAATCAGTAATAAATCCTCCACGGATGGAGATATTAATCAGTAATAAATCCTCCACGGATGGAGGTATTAATCAGTAATTAATCCTCCACGGATGGAGGTGTTAATCAGTAATAAATCCTCCACGGATGGAGGTATTAATCAGTAATAAATCCTCCAGGGATGAAGGTATTAATCAGTAATAAATCCTCCACGGATGGAGGTATTAATCAGTAATAAATACTCCACGGATGGAGATGTTAATCAGTAATACATCCTCCACGGATGGAGGTATTAATCAGTAATAAATCCTCTACGGATGGAGGTATTAATCAGTAAAAAATCCTCCACGGATATAGGTATTAATCAGTAATAAATCCTCCACGGATGGAGATGTTAATCAGTGATAAATCCTCCACGGATGGAGGTGTTAATCAGTAATAAATCCTCCACGGATGGAGGTATTAATCAGTAATAAATCCTCCACGGATGGAGGTATTAATCAGTAATAAATCCTCCGCGGATGGAGGTGTTAATCAGTAATAAATCCTCCATGGATGGAGGTATTAATCAGTAATAAATCCTCCACGGATGGAGGTATTAATCAGTAATAAATCCTCCACGGATGGAGGTGTTAATCAGTAATAAATCCTCCACGGATGGAGATGTTAATCAGTAATAAATCCTCCACGGATGGAGGTGTTAATCAGTAATAAATCCTCCACGGATGGAGGTATTAATCAGTAATAAATCCTCCACGGATGGAGGTATTAATCAGTAATAAATCCTCCACGGATGGAGGTATTAATCAGTAATAAATCCTCCACGGATGGAGATGTTAATCAGTAATAAGTCCTCCACGGATGGAGGTGTTAATCAGTAATAAATCCTCCACGGATGGAGGTATTAATCAGTAATAAATCCTCCACGGATGGAGATGTTAATCAGTAATAAATCCTCCACGGATGGAGGTGTTAATCAGTAATAAATCCTCCACGGATGGAGGTATTAATCAGTAATAAATCCTCCGCGGATGGAGGTGTTAATCAGTAATAAATCCTCCACGGATGGAGGTGTTAATCAGTAATAAATCCTCTACGGATGGAGGTATTAATCAGTAATAAATCCTTCACGGATGGAGATGTTAATCAGTAATAAATCATCCACGGATGGAGGTGTTAATCAGTAATAAATCCTCCACGGATGGAGGTATTAATCAGTAATTAATCCTCCACGGATGGAGATATTAATCAGTAATAAATCCTCCACGGATGGAGGTATTAATCAGTAATTAATCCTCCACGGATGGAGGTGTTAATCAGTAATAAATCCTCCACGGATGGAGGTATTAATCAGTAATAAATCCTCCAGGGATGAAGGTATTAATCAGTAATAAATCCTCCACGGATGGAGGTATTAATCAGTAATAAATACTCCACGGATGGAGATGTTAATCAGTAATAAATCCTCCACGGATGGAGGTATTAATCAGTAATAAATCCTCTACGGATGGAGGTATTAATCAGTAATAAATCCTCCACGGATGGAGGTATTAATCAGTAATAAATCCTCCACGGATGGAGATGTTAATCAGTAATAAATCCTCCACGGATGGAGGTGTTAATCAGTAATAAATCCTCCACGGATGGAGGTATTAATCAGTAATAAATCCTCCACGGATGGAGGTATTAATCAGTAATAAATCCTCCACGGATGGAGATGTTAATCAGTAATAAATCCTCCACGGATGGAGGTGTTAATCAGTAATAAATCCTCCACGGATGGAGGTATTAATCAGTAATAAATCCTCCACGGATGGAGGTATTAATCAGTAATAAATCCTCCGCGGATGGAGGTGTTAATCAGTAATAAATCCTCCACGGATGGAGGTATTAATCAGTAATAAATCCTCTACGGATGGAGGTATTGATCAGTAATAAATCCTCCACGGATGGAGGTATTAATCAGTAATAAATCCTCTACGGATGGAGGTATTAATCAGTAATAAATCCTCCACGGATGGAGGTATTAATCAGTAATAAATCCTCCACGGATGGAGGTGTTAATCAGTAATAAATCCTCCACGGATGGAGGTATTAATCAGTAATAAATCCTCCACGGATGGAGGTGTTAATCAGTAATAAATCCTCCACGGATGGAGGTATTAATCAGTAATAAATCCTCCACGGATGGAGATGTTAATCAGTAATAAATCCTCCACGGATGGAGGTGTTAATCAGTAATAAATCCTCCACGGATGGAGGTGTTAATCAGTAATAAATCCTCCACGGATGGAGATGTTAATCAGTAATAAATCATCCACGGATGGAGGTGTTAATCAGTAATAAATCCTCCACGGATGGAGATGTTAATCAGTAATAAATCCTCCACGGATGGAGGTTTTAATCAGTAATAAATCCTCCACGGATGGAGATGTTAATCAGTAATAAATCCTCCACGGATGGAGGTATTAATCAGTAATAAATCCTCCACGGATGGAGGTGTTAATCAGTAATAAATCCTCCACGGATGGAGGTGTTAATCAGTAATAAATCCTCCACGGATGGAGATGTTAATCAGTAATAAATCCTCCACGGATGGAGGTATTAATCAGTAATAAATCCTCTACGGATGGAGGTATTAATCAGTAATAAATCCTCCACGGATGGAGATGTTAATCAGTAATAAATCCTCCACGGATGGAGGTGTTAATCAGTAATAAATCCTCCACGGATGGAGGTATTAATCAGTAATAAATCCTCCACGGATGGAGGTATTAATCAGTAATAAATCCTCCACGGATGGAGGTATTAATCAGTAATAAATCGTCCACGGATGGAGATGTTAATCAGTAATAAATCCTCCACGGATGGAGGTGTTAATCAGTAATAAATCCTCCACGGATGGAGGTATTAATCAGTAATAAATCCTCCACGGATGGAGATGTTAATCAGTAATAAATCCTCCACGGATGGAGGTGTTAATCAGTAATAAATCCTCCACGGATGGAGGTATTAATCAGTAATAAATCCTCCGCGGATGGAGGTGTTAATCAGTAATAAATCCTCCACGGATGGAGGTGTTAATCAGTAATAAATCCTCTACGGATGGAGGTATTAATCAGTAATAAATCCTTCACGGATGGAGATGTTAATCAGTAATAAATCATCCACGGATGGAGGTGTTAATCAGTAATAAATCCTCCACGGATGGAGGTATTAATCAGTAATAAATCCTCCACAGATGGAGGTATTAATCAGTAATAAATCCTCCACGGATGGAGGTGTTAATCAGTAATACATCCTCCACGGATGGAGGTATTAATCAGTAATAAATCCTCCACGGATGGAGGTGTTAATCAGTAATAAATCCTCCACGGATGGAGGTATTAATCAGTAATAAATCCTCCACGGATGGAGATGTTAATCAGTAATAAATCCTCCACGGATGGAGGTGTTAATCAGTAATAAATCCTCCACGGATGGAGATGTTAATCAGTAATAAATCCTCCACGGATGGAGGTGTTAATCAGTAATAAATCCTCCACGGATGGAGGTATTAATCAGTAATAAATCCTCCGCGGATGGAGGTGTTAATCAGTAATAAATCCTCCACGGATGGAGGTGTTAATCAGTAATAAATCCTCTACGGATGGAGGTATTAATCAGTAATAAATCCTTCACGGATGGAGATGTTAATCAGTAATAAATCATCCACGGATGGAAGTGTTAATCAGTAATAAATCCTCCACGGATGGAGGTATTAATCAGTAATAAATCCTCCACGGATGGAGGTATTAATCAGTAATAAATCCTCCACGGATGGAGGTGTTAATCAGTAATAAATCCTCCACGGATGGAGGTATTAATCAGTAATAAATCCTCCACGGATGGAGGTGTTAATCAGTAATAAATCCTCCATGGATGGAGGTGTTAATCAGTAATAAATCCTCCACGGATGGAGGTGTTAATCAGTAATAAATCCTCCACGGATGGAGGAATTAATCAGTAATTAATCCTCCACGGATGGAGATATTAATCAGTAATAAATCCTCCACGGATGGAGGTATTAATCAGTAATTAATCCTCCACGGATGGAGGTGTTAATCAGTAATAAATCCTCCACGGATGGAGGTATTAATCAGTAATAAATCCTCCAGGGATGAAGGTATTAATCAGTAATAAATCCTCCACGGATGGAGGTATTAATCAGTAATAAATACTCCACGGATGGAGATGTTAATCAGTAATAAATCCTCCACGGATGGAGGTATTAATCAGTAATAAATCCTCTACGGATGGAGGTATTAATCAGTAATAAATCCTCCACGGATGGAGGTATTAATCAGTAATAAATCCTCCACGGATGGAGATGTTAATCAGTAATAAATCCTCCACGGATGGAGGTGTTAATCAGTAATAAATCCTCCACGGATGGAGGTATTAATCAGTAATAAATCCTCCACGGATGGAGGTATTAATCAGTAATAAATCCTCCGCGGATGGAGGTGTTAATCAGTAATAAATCCTCCACGGATGGAGGTATTAATCAGTAATAAATCCTCCACGGATAGAGGTATTAATCAGTAATAAATCCTCCACGGATGGAGGTGTTAATCAGTAATAAATCCTCCACGGATGGAGATGTTAATCAGTAATAAATCCTCCACGGATGGAGGTATTAATCAGTAATAAATCCTCTACGGATGGAGGTATTAATCAGTAATAAATCCTCCACGGATGGAGGTATTAATCAGTAATAAATCCTCCACGGATGGAGATGTTAATCAGTAATAAATCCTCCACGGATGGAGGTGTTAATCAGTAATAAATCCTCCACGGATGGAGGTATTAATCAGTAATAAATCCTCCACGGATGGAGGTATTAATCAGTAATAAATCCTCCACGGATGGAGGTATTAATCAGTAATAAATCCTCCACGGATGGAGATGTTAATCAGTAATAAATCCTCCACGGATGGAGGTGTTAATCAGTAATAAATCCTCTACGGATGGAGGTATTAATCAGCAATAAATCCTTCACGGATGGAGATGTTAATCAGTAATAAATCATCCACGGATGGAGGTGTTAATCAGTAATAAATCCTCCACGGATGGAGGTATTAATCAGTAATAAATCCTCCACGGATGGAGGTATTAATCAGTAATAAATCCTCCACGGATGGAGGTGTTAATCAGTAATAAATCCTCCACGGATGGAGGTGTTAATCAGTAATAAATCCTCCACGGATGGAGGTATTAATCAGTAATAAATCCTCCACGGATGGAGGTATTAATCAGTAATAAATCCTCCACGGATGGAGGTATTAATCAGTAATAAATCCTCCACGGATGGAGATGTTAATCAGTAATAAATCCTCCACGGATGGAGGTGTTAATCAGTAATACATCCTCCACGGATGGAGGTATTAATCAGTAATACATCCTCCACGGATGGAGATATTAATCAGTAATAAATCCTCCACGGATGGAGGTGTTAATCAGTAATAAATCCTCCACGGATGGAGGTGTTAATCAGTAATAAATCCTCCACGGATGGAGGTATTAATCAGTAATAAATCCTCCACGGATGGAGGTATTAATCAGTAATAAATCCTCCACGGATGGAGGTGTTAATCAGTAATAAATCCTCCACGGATGGAGGTATTAATCAGTAATAAATCCTCCACGGATGGAGGTGTTAATCAGTAATAAATCCTCCACGGATGGAGGTGTTAATCAGTAATAAATCCTCTACGGATGGAGGTATTAATCAGTAATAAATCCTCCACGGATGGAGGTGTTAATCAGTAATAAATCCTCCACGGATGTAGGTGTTAATCAGTAATAAATCCTCCACGGATGGAGGTGTTAATCAGTAATAAATCCTCCAGGGATGAAGGTATTAATCAGTAATAAATCCTCCACGGATGGAGGTGTTAATCAGTAATAAATCCTCCACGGATGGAGGTATTAATCAGTAATAAATCCTGCACGGATGGAGGTATTAATCAGTAATAAATCCTCCACGGATGGAGGTGTTAATCAGTAATAAATCCTCCACGGATGGAAGTATTAATCAGTAATAAATCCTCCACGGATGGAGGTGTTAATCAGTAATAAATCCTCC
The DNA here is from genome assembly GCF_964263955.1 of Coregonus lavaretus. NCBI lineage: Eukaryota > Metazoa > Chordata > Actinopteri > Salmoniformes > Salmonidae > Coregonus > Coregonus lavaretus. The sequence goes on along the minus strand of NW_028163882.1, from coordinate 36,794 downwards.
ACGGATGGAGGTATTAATCAGTAATAAATCCTCCACGGATGGAGATGTTAATCAGTAATAAATCCTCCACGGATGGAGGTATTAATCAGTAATAAATCCTCTACGGATGGAGGTATTGATCAGTAATAAATCCTCCACGGATGGAGGTATTAATCAGTAATAAATCCTCTACGGATGGAGGTATTAATCAGTAATAAATCCTCCACGGATGGAGGTATTAATCAGTAATAAATCCTCCACGGATGGAGGTGTTAATCAGTAATAAATCCTCCACGGATGGAGGTATTAATCAGTAATAAATCCTCCACGGATGGAGGTGTTAATCAGTAATAAATCCTCCACGGATGGAGGTATTAATCAGTAATAAATCCTCCACGGAAGGAGATGTTAATCAGTAATAAATCCTCCACGGATGGAGGTGTTAATCAGTAATAAATCCTCCACGGATGGAGGTGTTAATCAGTAATAAATCCTCCACGGATGGAGATGTTAATCAGTAATAAATCCTCCACGGATGGAGGTGTTAATCAGTAATAAATCCTCCACGGATGGAGATGTTAATCAGTAATAAATCCTCCACGGATGGAGGTATTAATCAGTAATAAATCCTCTACGGATGGAGGTATTAATCAGTAATAAATCCTCCACGGATGGAGGTATTAATCAGTAATAAATCCTCCACGGATGGAGGTATTAATCAGTAATAAATCCTCCACGGATGGAGGTATTAATCAGTAATAAATCCTCCACGGATGGAGGTATTAATCAGTAATAAATCCTCCACGGATGGAGGTATTAATCAGTAATAAATCCTCCACGGATGGAGGTATTAATCAGTAATAAATCCTCCACGGATGGAGGTGTTAATCAGTAATAAATCCTCCAGGGATGGAGGTGTTAATCAGTAATAAATCCTCCACGGATGGAGGTGTTAATCAGTAATAAATCCTCCACGGATGGAGGTGTTAATCAGTAATAAATCCTCCAGGGATGGAGGTGTTAATCAGTAATAAATCCTCCACGGATGGATGTGTTAATCAGTAATAAATCCTCCACGGATGGAGGTGTTAATCAGTAATAAATCCTCCACGGATGGAGGTATTAATCAGTAATAAATCCTCCACGGATGGAGATGTTAATCAGTAATAAATCCTCCACGGATGGAGGTATTAATCAGTAATAAATCCTCTACGGATGGAGGTATTGATCAGTAATAAATCCTCCACGGATGGAGGTATTAATCAGTAATAAATCCTCTACGGATGGAGGTATTAATCAGTAATAAATCCTCCACGGATGGAGGTATTAATCAGTAATAAATCCTCCACGGATGGAGGTGTTAATCAGTAATAAATCCTCCACGGATGGAGGTATTAATCAGTAATAAATCCTCCACGGATGGAGGTGTTAATCAGTAATAAATCCTCCACGGATGGAGATGTTAATCAGTAATAAATCCTCCACGGATGGAGATGTTAATCAGTAATAAATCCTCCACGGATGGAGATGTTAATCAGTAATAAATCCTCCACCGATGGAGATGTTAATCAGTAATAAATCCTCCACGGATGGAGGTGTTAATCAGTAATAAATCCTCCACGGATGGAGATGTTAATCAGTAATAAATCCTCCACGGATGGAGGTGTTAATCAGTAATAAATCCTCCAGGGATGAAGGTATTAATCAGTAATAAATCCTCCACGGATGGAGGTGTTAATCAGTAATAAATCCTCCACGGATGGAGGTATTAATCAGTAATAAATCCTGCACGGATGGAGGTATTAATCAGTAATAAATCCTCCACGGATGGAGGTGTTAATCAGTAATAAATCCTCCACGGATGGAGGTATTAATCAGTAATAAATCCTCCACGGATGGAGATGTTAATCAGTAATAAATCCTCCACGGATGGAGGTGTTAATCAGTAATAAATCCTCCACGGATGGAGGTATTAATCAGTAATAAATCCTCCGCGGATGGAGGTGTTAATCAGTAATAAATCCTCCACGGATGGAGGTGTTAATCAGTAATAAATCCTCTACGGATGGAGGTATTAATCAGTAATAAATCCTTCACGGATGGAGATGTTAATCAGTAATAAATCATCCACGGATGGAGGTGTTAATCAGTAATAAATCCTCCACGGATGGAGGTATTAATCAGTAATAAATCCTCCACGGATGGAGGTATTAATCAGTAATAAATCCTCCACGGATGGAGGTGTTAATCAGTAATAAATCCTCCACGGATGGAGGTATTAATCAGTAATAAATCCTCCACGGATGGAGGTGTTAATCAATAATAAATCCTCCACGGATGGAGGTGTTAATCAGTAATAAATCCTCCACGGATGGAGGTGTTAATCAGTAATAAATCCTCCACGGATGGAGGTATTAATCAGTAATTAATCCTCCACGGATGGAGATATTAATCAGTAATAAATCCTCCACGGATGTAGGTATTAATCAGTAATAAATCCTCCACGGATGGAGGTGTTAATCAGTAATAAATCCTCCACGGATGGAGGTATTAATCAGTAATAAATCCTCCACGGATGGAGGTGTTAATCAGTAATAAATCCTCCACGGATGGAGGTGTTAATCAGTAATAAATCCTCCACGGATGGAGGTGTTAATCAGTAATAAATCCTCCACGGATGGAGGTATTAATCAGTAATTAATCCTCCACGGATGGAGATATTAATCAGTAATAAATCCTCCACGGATGGAGGTATTAATCAGTAATTAATCCTCCACGGATGGAGGTGTTAATCAGTAATAAATCCTCCACGGATGGAGGTATTAATCAGTAATAAATCCTCCAGGGATGGAGGTATTAATCAGTAATAAATCCTCCACGGATGGAGGTATTAATCAGTAATAAATACTCCACGGATGGAGATGTTAATCAGTAATAAATCCTCCACGGATGGAGGTATTAATCAGTAATAAATCCTCTACGGATGGAGGTATTAATCAGTAATAAATCCTCCACGGATGGAGGTATTAATCAGTAATAAATCCTCCACGGATGGAGATGTTAATCAGTAATAAATCCTCCACGGATGGAGGTGTTAATCAGTAATAAATCCTCCACGGATGGAGGTATTAATCAGTAATAAATCCTCCACGGATGGAGGTATTAATCAGTAATAAATCCTCCGCGGATGGAGGTGTTAATCAGTAATAAATCCTCCACGGATGGAGGTGTTAATCAGTAATAAATCCTCTACGGATGGAGGTATTAATCAGTAATAAATCCTTCACGGATTGAGATGTTAATCAGTAATAAATCCTCCACGGATGGAGGTGTTAATCAGTAATAAATCCTCCACTGATGGAGGTATTAATCAGTAATAAATCCTCCACGGATGGAGGTATTAATCAGTAATAAATCCTCCACGGATGGAGGTGTTAATCAGTAATAAATCCTCCACGGATGGAGGTATTAATCAGTAATAAATCCTCCACGGATGGAGGTGTTAATCAGTAATAAATCCTCCACGGATGGAGGTGTTAATCAGTAATAAATCCTCTACGGATGGAGGTATTAATCAGTAATAAATCCTTCACGGATGGAGATGATAATCAGTAATAAATCCTCCACGGATGGAGGTGTTAATCAGTAATAAATCCTCCAGGGATGGAGGTGTTAATCAGTAATAAATCCTCCACGGATGGAGGTATTAATCAGTAATTAATCCTCCACGGATGGAGATATTAATCAGTAATAAATCCTCCACGGATGGAGGTATTAATCAGTAATAAATCCTCCACGGATGGAGGTGTTAATCAGTAATAAATCCTCCACGGATGGAGGTGTTAATCAGTAATAAACCCTCCACGGATGGAGGTATTAATCAGTAATAAATCCTCCACGGATGGAGGTATTGATCAGTAATTAATCCTCCACGGATGGAGGTGTTAATCAGTAATAAATTCTCCACGGATGGAGGTATTAATCAGTAATAAATCCTCTACGGATGGAGGTATTAATCAGTAATAAATCCTCCACGGATGGAGGTGTTAATCAGTAATAAACCCTCCACGGATGGAGGTATTAATCAGTAATAAATCCTCCACGGATGGAGGTATTGATCAGTAATTAATCCTCCACGGATGGAGGTGTTAATCAGTAATAAATTCTCCACGGATGGAGGTATTAATCAGTAATAAATCCTCTACGGATGGAGGTATTAATCAGTAATAAATCCTCCACGGATGGAGGTATTAATCAGTAATAAATCCTCCACGGATGGAGGTGTTAATCAGTAATAAATCCTCCACGGATGGAGGTATTAATCAGTAATAAATCCTCCACGGATGGAGGTGTTAATCAGTAATAAATCCTCCACGGATGGAGGTGTTAATCAGTAATAAATCCTCCACGGATGGAGGTGTTAATCAGTAATAAATCCTCCACGGATGGAGGTATTAATCAGTAATTAATCCTCCACGGATGGAGATATTAATCAGTAATAAATCCTCCACGGATGGAGGTATTAATCAGTAATTAATCCTCCACGGATGGAGGTGTTAATCAGTAATAAATCCTCCACGGATGGAGGTATTAATCAGTAATAAATCCTCCAGGGATGGAGGTATTAATCAGTAATAAATCCTCCACGGATGGAGGTATTAATCAGTAATAAATACTCCACGGATGGAGATGTTAATCAGTAATAAATCCTCCACGGATGGAGGTATTAATCAGTAATAAATCCTCTACGGATGGAGGTATTAATCAGTAATAAATCCTCCACGGATGGAGGTATTAATCAGTAATAAATCCTCCACGGATGGAGATGTTAATCAGTAATAAATCCTCCACGGATGGAGGTGTTAATCAGTAATAAATCCTCCACGGATGGAGGTATTAATCAGTAATAAATCCTCCACGGATGGAGGTATTAATCAGTAATAAATCCTCCGCGGATGGAGGTGTTAATCAGTAATAAATCCTCCACGGATGGAGGTGTTAATCAGTAATAAATCCTCTACGGATGGAGGTATTAATCAGTAATAAATCCTTCACGGATTGAGATGTTAATCAGTAATAAATCCTCCACGGATGGAGGTGTTAATCAGTAATAAATCCTCCACTGATGGAGGTATTAATCAGTAATAAATCCTCCACGGATGGAGGTATTAATCAGTAATAAATCCTCCACGGATGGAGGTGTTAATCAGTAATAAATCCTCCACGGATGGAGGTATTAATCAGTAATAAATCCTCCACGGATGGAGGTGTTAATCAGTAATAAATCCTCCACGGATGGAGGTGTTAATCAGTAATAAATCCTCTACGGATGGAGGTATTAATCAGTAATAAATCCTTCACGGATGGAGATGATAATCAGTAATAAATCCTCCACGGATGGAGGTGTTAATCAGTAATAAATCCTCCAGGGATGGAGGTGTTAATCAGTAATAAATCCTCCACGGATGGAGGTATTAATCAGTAATTAATCCTCCACGGATGGAGATATTAATCAGTAATAAATCCTCCACGGATGGAGGTATTAATCAGTAATAAATCCTCCACGGATGGAGGTGTTAATCAGTAATAAATCCTCCACGGATGGAGGTGTTAATCAGTAATAAACCCTCCACGGATGGAGGTATTAATCAGTAATAAATCCTCCACGGATGGAGGTATTGATCAGTAATTAATCCTCCACGGATGGAGGTGTTAATCAGTAATAAATTCTCCACGGATGGAGGTATTAATCAGTAATAAATCCTCTACGGATGGAGGTATTAATCAGTAATAAATCCTCCACGGATGGAGGTGTTAATCAGTAATAAATCCTCCACGGATGGAGGTGTTAATCAGTAATAAATCCTCCACGGATGGAGGTATTAATCAGTAATAAATCCTCCAGGGATGGAGGTATTAATCAGTAATAAATCCTCCACGGATGGAGGTATTAATCAGTAATAAATCCTCCACGGATGGAGGTATTAATCAGTAATAAATCCTCCACGGATGGAGGTATTAATCAGTAATAAATCCTCCACGGATGGAGGTATCAATCAGTAATAAATCCTCCAGGGATGGAGGTATTAATCAGTAATAAATCCTCCACTGATGGAGGTATTAATCAGTAATAAATCCTCCATGGAGCATTACTCCCAAAGTTATTAATGATGTCCCATATTTATATTTCAGGTAGTTTAACGTTCTGATGAATATATTGCTTTTTATTCAGTATTCCTCTTTGTATGTTAATGTTTAAAACCCTTCAGTTACTTGATCTCTTCATTAGTTACACTGGGGTAGTCGGACAACTTCTAGAGGTTAGCTAGAGAACTGCTAGAGGATAGCTAGACAACTGCTAGAGGATAGCTAGACAACTGCTAGAGGATAGCTAGAGGATAGCTAGACAACTGCTAGAAGATAGCTTGATAACTGCTAGAAGATAGCTAGAGGATAGCTAGACAACTGCTAGAGGATAGCTAGAGGATAGCTAGACAACTGCTAGAGGATAGCTAGACAACTGCTAGAGGATAGCTAGACAACTGCTAGAGGATAGCTAGACAACTGCTAGATGATAGCTAGAGGATAGCTAGACAACTGCTAGAGGATAGCTAGACAACTGCTAGAGGATAGCTAGACAACTGCTAGAGGATAGCTAGAGGATAGCTAGACAACTGCTAGAGGATAGCTAGAGGATAGCTAGACAACTGCTAGAGGATAGCTAGAGGATAGCTAGACAACTGCTAGAGGATAGCTAGACAACTGCTAGAGGACAGCTAGAGGATAGCTAGACAACTGCTAGAGGATAGCTAGAGGATAGCTAGAGGATAGCTAGACAACTGCTAGAAGATAGCTAGAGGATAGTTAGACAACTGCTAGAAGATAGCTAGACAACTGCTAGAGGATATCTAGACAACTGCTAGAGCAGTGGTTACCAACCGGTCGATCGCGACTGTCACGCTCTGGCTCCGGGACTGTGTATTTTGAGCCAGGGTGTGTTCATTTGGTTGTGTTTGGTATTGGTTGTGTTGTATTTGGTTGTGTTTCCTTGTTTGGTCGTGTGACTCCCAATCAGTGGTAACGAGTGTCAGCTGTCTGCTCGTTATCTCTGATTGGGAGCCATATTTAAACTGTCAGTGTTCACCTTAGTGTTGTGGGTTTTTGTTCCTTGTCAGTCATTGTAACTGAGGACTTCACGATTCGTCATTGTTTGTTGTTTTTTGTAGTGAGTACTTTAATTTAATAAAGTCATGTTCGCTCAACGCGCTGCGCTTTGGTCTCCCTCATTAGACGATCGTGACAGCGACCTTCAAGTCAATCCTAGTTGATCACCAAACATTTCTGTAGAAAAGCCAACAATAAAGGCTTGCGCTCCTTTTTTATCAGTGTTGTGCTGTTGGCGGTAGGTACACTTGAATTAGAAGCCCTGTGCACTGGGTAGACAAAGGGTTCCTATTTTGAACCATTTCATTTGTCTGAAAAGTCAGTGAGTTCATGTCTAAGTTTAAATTCACCTCTGTCAACACTGTTTTTATTCAACACTATTACAAAACATAAAACACACTTGTCCCTACTTCCTCTAGCGCTGCAGCTGCAATGAATGAGTAGCCAAGTGGATCGATAGACCCGCATTTTATTATTATTACAAGCTCGTCATGTCTATTTTAAAAGCTAGGAATATTTCACTTTCTCTGGTCATAGGAACATGATGAATTGTGGAAGACTGTGTCCCTTCTCTCTGGTCAGTCTCACCGGAGGAAAGGAAGGACAGAGCTGGAACCGTGAGAGGCGGACCCTATGCTGCTCTCTCCCTCCCTCCGCTGAGACTAATGCCGTGTTCAAAACAACTGGGAACTCGGAAAGCTCCAACTTCTGACTTCAGTGCATTGAAGACAACTGGGAACTCTGGGGGGAAAAAAAGAGATTGGACTGGGAAAAATCATTTTGAACATCATCCAACTTGGAATTCTAAGTCGGATACTCTATCTATCTAAAGCTCCGTCTTTCTGACCTGAACATCGCTAATGTCAGGATTTGACCTGTTTCCCCCCCCCTCCCGAGTTCCCAGTTGTATTGAAAGCACCATGGCCATCAGATGCAGGTACCATCAGTGCAGTAAAATAAAAAAAACTAATTATTTGCTAATTATTTCAATTTATGCTCAGCTGTGCCTCGCAAGTGCTACTCCAACTGATCTATTTTGTTATCAAAGCTCACGTTTTGAAATATGATGGTCTGAGAAGAACAATATTGGGTAACACTTTACTTGAGGTCCTCTGTAGCTCAGCTGGTAGAGCACGGCGCTTGTAACGCCAAGGTAGTGGGTTTGATCCCCGGGACCACCCATACACAAAAAATGTATGCACGCATGACTGTAAGTCGCTTTGGATAAAAGCGTCTGCTAAATGGCATATTATTATTATTATTATTATTATTATTATTATTATTATTATAACACATGACACTGTCATAACCATGTAATAACATGTCATAACAACTGACATAACTTGTCATGACCTGTCCATAATATGGTCATAACACTGTCATGACCTCATATATTTACACCTGTTGTGACGTATATTGCGTTGTTTTATGGCTGGTTATGACGCCTACATAAGTGTTTCAAAACCCATATTTATTCAAATTAGTTGTTTTTTTTCCCTGCCAAGAAGTTTCCTTTCATTTGAAAGTTTTGTTTCTTAAATCCTTTATTGTTGTTGTAATTAATTTTTTACAGCGATGTTTTTTTTTTCTCCATCATATTCTAAATAACTAGTAGAAAATACACTTTATGACACTGTCATGGAGCATTATGACCATCATAATCATATAAGCCAGATGGGCCTATCACCTACAGGCCCTTATATCAGTCATCAGTCAATAAGAGGGTGTCTTGTCCTGCTCCTGAAATCTGCTCCTGCATTCATCCCAGTCATCAGCAACAGATCACTGGGGTAGGTGCATGTCTGACATCAATGCAATTACAATGATAATTTAAACATGGTCAAAAACAAACATATAACATAAAGATACTGTTGACACGTAGGTTATGGTGTAATGGAATGTTTTGCCTTGTGTGGTAGGTTTTGGGGGTTTTGACACTCTTATGTAGGTGTCATAACCAGCCATTGAATGACGTAATATATTTCACAACAGGTCTAAATATACTGTGTGTGTTCTCTCACCTCATCAAACATTATAGGAGACGACTCAGAGATGTTATCTTGGCAAAGGGAGGGTGTGTTCTCCCTCCTCATCAAACATTATCGGAGACGACTCAGAGCTGTTATCAAAGGGAGGGTGTGTTCTCCCAATAAAATAATGATTTCTTGATGACAATTTGTTTTTTTTCTTTGAACAATTTTAACTCAATTAAAGGTTATATTCATATGATATACTGAGTGTAAGATCAAGCTGATTAACAACAACAACATGTTTTTTCACAGCCTGTTTTGTTCATATTTGCGTAAGGTGTCAATAATTCAGGAGGGCACTGACATTCACATACACTCTTCATATACACTGCTGCTACTCTGTTTATCATATATCCTGATGCCTAGTCCCCTTACCCCTATACATATCTACCTCCATCACTCCAGTATCCCTGCACATTGTAAATATGGTGTTGGAAATGACCCTGTATACAGATTCTTACTTTCTGTGTTTTTCTTATTTTTATATCTCGTGTGTTTTTGTTCTACCTTGTTATTTTTATTATTACGTTGATATTGATTACAGCGTTGTTGGGGTTAGAGTTGCAAGAAAGGCATTTCAAATTTCTTGTGCACATTACTTTTTTAAAACTTGAAGCTTGAAGGGTGCTGTGAAGACCATGGGGACAAGGGGACTGAATCTCACCCTGAGCCTCTAATGTTGGGGAGGATTTCTCAGGCGAGCCTCTGGATGAGGAACTAGTGGGTCCTCTTGATTAGGCCATACAGAGGGCTGCTTCTATCCATCCAGATACATCCAGCCTGGCTGTGTGTGTGTGTGTGTGTCGTTTAGAGGGGAGATGACTGCTTCCTCTCTATATCATTAAAGCTGACGCTCCGTACGGAATGCCTCTACTGTACAATTCTCTTTGTACTGCCTCTCTTTCCCCCGTCGCCGACTCCTGTCGCCCCCCCCCCGTCTTCCGTCCTTCCAAACCCCCCTCTGAAATGGAAATGCTGTCCCATTAAAATCCTTCAACATGCAGCCGAGGCGCACATCACTTATGGTAATATTATACATAGAAGGAAATAATATCACAGCAGTGAAAAAATGTTCTTAGAGAGATGCAGAAAGCAGATAAAAAAAAGATATATACATTCTGGTCTAGAGGGAGGGGTGGGGGATGGGGTGGGGGAGACAGAGAGGATAGATAGATGGGGAAGAAAAGGAGAGAAAAGAGAGGGAGGTAGAGGAAGTGTGTGTGTGAGAAAGAGAGAGAGAGAGAGAGAGAGAGAGATTGTGAAAGAGACAACGGAAAAGTTAGCGGGGAGATAAATATGTATATGCTAACTAACTATTTAGTAATTGAACACAACTGATATCAGCATGAATCAGTTCTGTGAATCAGCCAGGATAAATAGACATCCCTAACATCACGGATTTACTATCGCTTAAGTATTTACCATCACTTTAATGGGCTAATGGTGAAAGTGTGTGAGTGGAAAGGATAGTATTTTACGTCTCTCCCTCAAGCCTTAAAATATCACACAGTCAGCCGGGGTATTAGGCTTAGCCTTAACAATTAAAATCTAACGAGCCTTGCTTCGGTGTACAAGTGTACATCTCTGGATGAAAACGAGAGAGGGTCACCTTGCTAATGTGTTCGTGTGCGTCGAGGCGGGTTGGGCTCGGCCCCCGTGCCTCCGCTGAGTGCGATGTTAATGATACACGGTAATCAAGCTGGCTCCCGAGAGGTTCTTCGATGCTTCCATGCTCCTTCTCACTGCACTTAATGAGGAGAGAGGAGGGAAATCAAGTGTCCTTTTTGATCCTTAGGGGTGTATTCGGAACATGTAGCAAATTAATAAGAGACCGTAGCAGCACAGGAAGCACCTGCTAGGGAGGGATGGAGAGGGATGGGGAGGGATGGGGAGGGATGGAGGGATGGAGGGATGGAGGGATGGGGAGGGATGGGGAATGATGGAGGGATGGGGAGGGATGGGGAGGGATGGAGGGATGGAGGGATGGGGAGGGATGGGGAGGGATGGAGGGATGGGGAGGGATGGAGGGATGGGGAGGGATGGAGGGATATGGAGGGATGGAGGGAGGGATGGAGGGATGGAGGGATGGGGAGGGATGGAGGGATATGGAGGGATGGAGCGAAGGAGAGGGATGGAGCGATGGAGGGATGGGGAGGTTTGGAGGGGGATGGAGGGATGGGGAGGGATGGAGGGATGGAGCGATGGAGGGATGGAGCGATGGAGGGATGGGGAGGGATGGAGGGATGGAGCGATGGAGGGATGGAGCGATGGAGCGATGGAGGGATGGAGCGATGGAGCGATGGAGGGGGATGGAGTGATGGAGGGATGGAGGGATGGAGCGATGGAGCGATGGAGATTTGGAGCGATGGAGCGATGGAGGGGGATGGAGGGGGATGGATGGATGGAGGGATGGAGCGATGGAGGGATGGGGAGGGATGGAGCGATGGAGGGGGATGGAGGGATGGAGGGGGATGGAGGGATGGGGAGGGATGGAGTGATGGAGCGATGGAGGGGGATGGAGTGATGGAGGGATGGAGCGATGGAGCGATGGAGGGATGGAGCGATGGAGGGGGATGGAGCAATGGAGGGATGGAGGGATGGCGCGATGGAGCGATAGAGGGGGATGGAAGGATGGAGGGATGGAGGGATGGAGGGATAGAGGGGGATGGAGGGATGGAGGGGGATTGAGGGGGATGGAGGGATGGAGGGATAGAGTGGGATGGAGTGATGGAGGGATGGGGGGGATGGAGCGATGGAGGGATGGGGAGGGATGGAGGGATGGAGCGATGGAGGGATGGAGCGATGGAGCGATGGAGGGATATGGAGCGATGGAGGGGGATGGAGGGATGGAGGGATGGAGCGATGAAGCGATGGAGGGATGGGGAGGGATGGAGCGATGGAGGGGGATGGAGGGATGGAGGGATGGAGCGATGGAGCGATGGAGGGATGGAGCGATGGAGCGATGGAGGGGGATGGATGGATGGAGGGATGGAGCGATGGAGGGATTGGGAGGGATGGAGCGATGGAGCGATGGAGGGGGATGGAGGGGGATGGAGGGATGGAGGGGGATGGAGGGATGGAGCGATGGAGGGATGGGGAGGGATGGAGTGATGGAGCGATGGAGGGGGATGGAGTGATGGAGCGATGGAGCGATGGAGCGATGGAGGGATGGAGCGATGGAGGGGGATGGATCGATGGAGGGATGGAGGGATGGAGCGATGGAGCGATAGAGGGGGATGGAAGGATGGAGGGATGGAGGGATAGAGGGATGGAGGGATGGAGGGATAGAGGGGGATGGAGGGATGGAGGGGGATTGAGGGGGATGGAGGGATGGAGGGATAGAGTGATGGAGGGATGGAGGGATGGAGCGATGGAGCGATGGAGGGGGATGGAGTGATGGAGGGGGATGGAGGGATGGAGAGGGATGGATGGATATGGAGGGATGGAGAGGGATGGGGGGATAGAGGGATGGAGAGGGATGCAGGGATGGAGGGGGATGGAGAGGGATGGAGGGATATGGAGGGATGGAGAGGGATGGAGGGATGGAGGGAGGGAGGGATGGAGGGGGATGGAGGGATGGGGGATGGAGTGATGGAGTGATGGAGGAATGGAGGGATGGAGCAATGGGCCGATGGAGGGGGATGGAGTGATGTGGGGATGGAGGGATAGAGGGATGGAGAGGGATGCAGGGGGATGGAGGGATGGAGAGGGATGGAGGGATATGGAGGGATGGAGAGGGATGGAGGGATGGAGGGAGGGAGGGAGGGATGGAGGGATGGGGGGATGGAGGGAGGGAGGGATGGAGGGATGGAGGGATGGAGCGATGGAGCGATGGAGGGATGGAGGGATGGAGCGATGGAGGGATGGAGCGATGGAGCGATGGAGGGGGATGGAGTGATGGAGGGGGATGGAGTGATGGAGCGATGGAGGGATGGAGCGATGGAGGGGGATGGAGGGATGGAGGGATAGAGGGGGATGGAGGGATGGAGGGATAGAGGGGGATGGAGGGATGGAGGGATAGAGGGGGATGGAGGGATGGATGATGGAGCAATGGAGGGATGGAGTGATGGAGTGATGGAGGGATGGGGTGATGGGGGGATGGAGGGATGGGGGATGGGGCGATGGAGGGATGGAGGGGGATGGGGGGATGGAGGGATGGAGGGATGGAGGGGGATGGAGGGATATGGAGGGAGGGAGGGAGGGAGGGAGGGATGGAGGGAGGCAGGGATGGAGGGGGATGGAGTGATGGAGGGAGGGATGGAGGGATGGAGGGGGATGGAGGGATGGAGGGGGATGAAGGGATGGAGGGGGATGGAGTGATGGAGGGATGGAGGGGGATGGAGTGATGGAGGGATGGAGGGGGATGGAGGGATGGAGGGATGGAGGGATGGAGGGGGATGGAGGGATGGAGGGGGATGGAGGGATGGAGGGATGGAGGGATGGAGGGAGGGAGTGATGGAGGGGGATGGAGTGATGGAGGGATGGAGGGGGATGGAGGGATGGAGGGGGATGGAGGGATGGAGGGATGGAGTGGGATGGAGTGATGGAGGGATGGAGGGGCATGGAGGGATGGAGGGATGGAGGGATGGAGGGGGATGGAGTGATGGAGGGATGGGGATGGAGGGATGGAGGGGGATGGAGGGATGGGGGGATGGAGTGATGGAGGGATGGAGGGATGGAGGGATGGAGCGATGGGGATGGAGGGATGGAGGGGGATGGAGGGATGGGGGGATGGAGTGATGGAGGGATGGGGATGAAGGGATGGAGGGGGATGGAGGGATGGAGGGATGGAGCGGGATGGAGAGATGGAGGGAGGATGGATCTAATGGATCTGACATGTTCTAATGGATCGTCAATGAGTCTATCTTCTTAAATGTTCTGAAAACGTTCTGGCCATGTCTCATCAGGCTGAGGTTGCTATGGGGCTGTAGTAACATTGTTTAAAACAACTGCTGTCTTAATCTGCATACATTGAGATGGGACAATAAGACAGAGAGAGAAACCGTTTTCTGGGAATCCCATGTTGCATAGTACAATGCTGGGCTGCTCTTCTGCCCTGAGAACACCAACAGTACCTTCGATACTAGCAAGTGTGTGCTGCCTGGCCCACATGGCGCTGGAGGGAATGAAATCAGATGGTCCATGTTAGGGCCGGTCTTTTTCACACTGTATGCTAATGATGTCGGTGAACATTGTTAACTCTGGAAAAACTCCACCTGTATGCTGACGACACAACTGTCTATTCCTGGGCCTCTAACGTTGAGCTTTTCAGGATTTGCAACTGGCTTTTGATCCAATTCAACTCTTCCACCTGAAACTGGTGCTGAATGCCATTCTGAAACAACTCTTCCACCTGAAACTGGTGCTGAATGCTTTCTGAAACATCTCTTCCACCTGAAACTGGTGCTGAATGCCATTCTGAAACAACTCTTCCACCTGAAACTGGTGCTGAATGCCATTCTGAAACAACTCTTCCACTTGAAACTGGTGCTGAATGCCATTCTGAAACAACTCTTCCACCTGAAACTGGTGCTGAATGCCATTCTGAAACAACTCTTCCACCTGAAACTGGTGCTGAATGCCATTCTGAAACAACTCTTCCACCTGAAACTGGTGCTGAATGCCATTCTGAAACAACTCTTCCACCTGAAACTGGTACTGAATGCCGTTCTGAAACATCTCTTCCACCTGAAACTGGTGCTGAATGCCATTCTGAAAGAACTCTTCCACCTGAAACTGGTGCTGAATGCCATTCTGAAACAACTCTTCCACCTGAAACTGGTGCTGAATGCCATTCTGAAACAACTCTTCCACCTGAAACTGGTGCTGAATGCCATTCTGAAACAACTCTTCCACCTGAAACTGGTGCTGAATGCCATTCTGAAACAACTCTTCCACCTGAAACTGGTGCTGAATGCCGTTCTGAAACAACTCTTCCACCTGAAACTGGTGCTGAATGCCATTCTGAAACAACTCTTCCACCTGAAACTGGTGCTGAATGCAGTTCTGAAACAACTCTTCCACCTGAAACTGGTGCTGAATGCCGTTCTGAAACAACTCTTCCACCTGAAACTGGTGCTGAATGCCGTTCTGAAACATCTCTTCCACCTGAAACTGGTGCTGAATGCCATTCTGAAACAACTCTTCCACCTGAAACTGGTGCTGAATGCCATTCTGAAACATCTCTTCCACCTGAAACTGGTGCTGAATGCCATTCTGAAACATCTCTTCCACCTGAAACTGGTGCTGAATGCTATTCTGAAACAACTCTTCCACCTGAAACTGGTGCTGAATGCCATTCTGAAACATCTCTTCCACCTGAAACTGGTGCTGAATGCCATTCTGAAACATCTCTTCCACCTGAAACTGGTGCTGAATGCCATTCTGAAACAACTCTTCCACCTGAAACTGGTGCTGAATGCCATTCTGAAACATCTCTTCCACCTGAAACTGGTGCTGAATGCCATTCTGAAACATCTCTTCCACCTGAAACTGGTGCTGAATGCCATTCTGAAACAACTCTTCCACCTGAAACTGGTGCTGAATGCCATTCTGAAACAACTCTTCCACCTGAAACTGGTGCTGAATGCCATTCTGAAACAACTCTTCCACCTGAAACTGGTGCTGAATGCCATTCTGAAACATCTCTTCCACCTGAAAATGGTGCTGAATGCCGTTCTGAAACATCTCTTCCACCTGAAACTGGTGCTGAATGCAATTCTGAAACAACTCTTCCACCTGAAACTGGTGCTGAATGCCATTCTGAAACAACTCTTCCACCTGAAACTGGTGCTGAATGCCATTCTGAAACAACTCTTCCACCTGAAACTGGTGCTGAATGCCATTCTGAAACAACTCTTCCACCTGAAACTGGTGCTGTATGCCATTCTGAAACAACTCTTCCACCTGAAACTGGTGCTGAATGCCATTCTGAAACAACTCTTCCACCTGAAACTGGTGCTGAATGCCTTTCTGAAACATCTCTTCCACCTGAAACTGGTGCTGAATGCCGTTCTGAAACATCTCTTCCACCTGAAACTGGTGCTGAATGCAATTCTGAAACATCTCTTCCACCTGAAACTGGTGCTGAATGCCATTCTGAAACAACTCTTCCACCTGAAACTGGTGCTGAATGCCAGAAAGACTCAGTACATGGTTTTGTCTAACCTCAAAGCAGATAAATTGAGTAATTTGCAGATTTTAACTGTAAATGGCCAACTGATCAGAAGGGTATTTTCTTATAAGTACCTGGGCATGCATTTAGATGAAAAGCTAAATTTTAAACAGCACCTTGAAAACTTGACAAAGAAACTGATGTTGAAATTGGGTTTCAAATTTAGGAACAAATCTTGTTTTCTACATCAGTTAGGATGGATCTTGTGCAAGGGACATGTTTATCTGTGTTGGATTATGGTGACATCATTTACATGCAAGCCCCTTAAGGTGCTGGACGCAGTGTATCACGGAGCGCTTAGGTTCATAACTAAAGGAAGACCACTGTGAACTATACAACATGGTGAAGTGGCCCTCCCTTCCTACCAGAAGGCACTGGTACATATTTTTTTTTTTTTTTTTTTTCACCTTTATTTAACCAGGTAAGCCAGTTGAGAACAGGTTCTCATTTACAACTGCGACCTGGCCAAGATAAAGCAAAGTAGTGCAATAAAAACAACACAGAGTTACATATGGGGTAAAAAAACATAAAGTCAGAAATACAACAGAAAATATATATACAGTGTGTGCAAATGTAGCAAGTTATGGAGGTAAGGCAATAAATAGGCTATAGTGCAGAATAATTACAATAGTATTAACACTGGAATGCTAGATGTGCAAGAGATTATGTGCAAATAGAGATACTGAGGTGCAAAAGAGCAAAATAAATAACAATATAGGGATGAGGTAGTTGGGTGGGCTAATTTCAGATGGGCTGTGTACAGGTGCAGTGATCGGTAAGGTGCTCTGACAACTGATGCTTAAAGTTATTGAGGGAGATAAGAGTCTCCAGCTTCAGAGATTTTTGCAATTCGTTCCAGTCATTGGCAGCAGAGAACTGGAAGGAATGGCGGCCAAAGGAGGTGTTGGCTTTGGGAATGACCAGTGAGATATACCTGCTGGAGCGCAGACTACGGGTGGGTGCTGCTATGGTGACCAATGAGCTAAGATAAGGCGGGGATTTGCCTAGCAGTGATTTATAGATGGCCTGGAGCCAGTGGGTTTGACGACGAACATGTAGTGAGGACCAGCCAACAAGAGCGTACAGGTCACAGTGGTGGGTAGTGTATGGGGCTTTGGAGACAAAACGGATGGCACTGTGATAGACTACATCCAATTTGCTGAGTAGAGTGTTGGAGGCTATTTTGTAAATGACATCGCCGAAGTCAAGGATCGGTAGGATAGTCAGTTTTACGAGGGCATGTTTGGCAGCATGAGTGAAGGAGGCTTTGTTGCGAAATAGGAAGCCGATTCTAGATTTAACTTTGGATTGGAGATTCTTTATGTGAGTCTGGAAGTTGAGTTTACAGTCTAACCAGACACCTAGATATTTGTAGTTGTCCACATACTCTAGGTCAGACCCGTCGAGAGTGGTGATTCTAGTCGGGTGGGCGGGTGCTAGCAGCGTTCGATTGAAAAGCATGCATTTAGTTTTACTAGTGTTTAAGAGCAGTTGAAGGCTACTGAAGGATTGTTGTATGGCATTGAAGCTCGTTTGGAGGTTTGTTAACACAGTGTCCAATGAAGGGCCAGATGTATACAAAATGGTGTCGTCTGCGTAGAGGTGGATCTGAGAGTCACCAGCAGCAAGAGCGACATCATTGATATACACGGAGAAAAGTGTCGGCCCAAGAATTGAACCCTGTGGCACCCCCATAGAGACTGCCATAGGTCCAGACAACAGGCCTTCCGATTTGACACACTGAACTCTATCTGAGAAGTAGTTGGTGAACCAGGCGAGGCAGTCATTTGAGAAACCAAGGCTATTTAGTCTGCCAATAAGAATGCGGTGGTTGACAGAGTCGAAAGCCTTGGCCAGGTCGATGAAGACGGCTGCACAGTACTGTCTATTATCAATCGCGGTTATAATATCGTTTAGGACCTTGAGCGTGGCTGAAGTGCACCCGTGACCAGCTCGGAAACCGGATTGCATAGCGGAGAAGGTACGGTGGTATTCGAAATGGTCGATGATCTGTTTGTTAACTTGGCTTTCGAATACTTTCGAAAGGCAGGGCAGGATGGATATAGGTCTGTAGCAGTTTGGATCTAGAGTGTCACCCCCTTTGAAGAGGGGGATGACCGCGGCAGCTTTCCAATCTCTGGGGATCTCAGACTTTATGAAAGAGAGGTTGAACAGACTAGTAATAGGGGTTGCGACAATTTCGGCGGCTAGTTTTAGAAAGAAAGGGTCCAGATTGTCTAGCCCAGCTGATTTGTAGGGGTCCAGATTTTGCAGCGCTTTCAAAACATCAGCTGTCTGAATTTGTGTGAAGGAGAAGCGGGGGGGGGCATGGGCAAGTTGCAGCAGAGGGTGCAGAGTTGGTGGCCGGGTTAGTGGTAGCCAGATGGAAAGCATGGCCAGCTGTAGCAAAATGCTTGTTGAAATTCTCGATTATTGTAGATTTATCGGTGGTGATAGTGTTTCCTAGCCTCAGTGCAGTGGGCAGCTGGGAGGAAGTGCTCTTATTCTCCATGGACTTTACAGTGTCCCAAAACTTTTTGGAGTTAGTGCTACAGGATGCAAATTTCTGTTTGAAAAAGTTAGCCTTTGCTTTCCTGACTGCTTGTGTATATTGGTTCCTAACTTCCCTGAAAAGTTGCATATCGCGGGGGCTATTTGATGCTAATGCTGTACGCCACAGGATGTTTTTGTGCTGGTCAAGGGCAGTCAAGTCTGAGGAGAACCAGGGGCTATATCGGTTCTTAGTTCTGTATTTTTTGAATGGGGCATGTTTATTTAAGATTGAGAGGAAATTACTTTTAAGGAACAACCAGGCATCCTCTACTGACGGAATGAGATCTATATCCATCCAGGATACCTGGGCCAGGTCAATTAGGAAGGCCTCCTCGCTAAAGTGTTTTAGGGAGCGTTTGACAGTGATGAGGGGTGGTCGTTTGACCGCGGACCCGTTACGGACGCAGGCAATAAGGCAGTGATCGCTGAGATCCTGGTTGAAGACAGCTGAGGTGTATTTAGAGGGTATGTTAGTCAGGATGATATCTATGAGGGTACCCATGTTTACGGATTTAGGGTTGTACCTGGTAGTTTCGTTGATAATTTGCGTGAGGTTGAGGGCATCTAGCTTGGATTGTAGGATGGCTGGGGTATTAAGCATATCCCAATTTAGGTCACCAAGCAGTACAAACTCTGAGGATAAATGGGGGGCAATCAATTCACATATGGTGTCCAGGGCACAGCTGGGGGCTGAGGGGGGTCTGTAGCAAGCGGCAACAGTGAGAGACTTATTTCTGGAAAGGTGGATTTTTAGAAGTAGAAGCTCAAACTGTTTGGGCACAGACCTGGATAGTATGATAGAGCTCTGCAGGCTATCTCTACAGTAGATTGCAACTCCACCCCCTTTGGCAGTTCTATCTAGACGGAAAATGTTATAGTTGGGGATGGAAATTTCAGAATTTCTGGTGGCCTTCCTGAGCCAGGATTCAGACACTGCTAGAACATCAGGGTTGGCAGAGTGTGCTAACGCAGTGAATAACTCAAACTTAGGAAGTAGACTTCTGATATTTATGTGCAAGAAACCAAGACTTTTGCGATTACAGAAGTCATCAAATGATAGCGCCTGGGGAGTAGGAGTGATACTGAGGGCTGCAGGGCCTGGGTTAGCCTCTACATCACCAGAGGAACAGAGGAGGACTAGAATAAGGATACGGCTAAAGGCTTTAAGAACTGGTCTTCTAGTGCGTTGGGTACATAGAATAAAGGGGGCAGATTTCCGGGTGTTATAGAAAAGATTCAGGGCATTATGTACAGACAAGGATATGGAAGGATATGAGTAAAGTGTAGGTAAACCTAAGCGTTGGGTAACAATGAAAGAGATAGCATCGCTGGAGTCATCAATTGAGTCGGACTCCGCGTGTATAGGGGGAGGTGCAAAGGAGCTATCTAAGGCAGGTTTAGCTAGGCTGGGGGGTCTACAGTGATATAGTACAATTAGAAATAACCGAAACAACAATAAACTAACCATGTTTGGGCTGAGGCTAAACATAAACAGGATGTAGTACCGTAAAAAGGAACAGTCCAGCAGATATCAGCTGTATAGCTGAGTTATCATAAGGTCCGGTGGTGAAGCACTAGTAAGAGGCCACGGCTAGCGTGTGCTAGCGGGCCAGGGCTAGCAGATGGATGGAATCTTCGTGGTTAACGTCGTAACCACATCAGACGATTTCGTCGGCAGACCAGTCGTGTAGGATCGGCGGGGCTCCGTGTCAACACTAGGTGGTCCCGTCCGGTTGACAGAGAGGTAGATAGCCGGGAGATGGGCCTAGCTCAGGATGATTAGCCAGACCACAGCGTCCGTTTTGTTGTAGCCAGCTGGTAGCGATGAATCCGGAGTTAAAGGTCCAGTGATTCAGTGATTCCGGCGGAAAAACTGATATGTTCTGGGTCGATAACGCGCTGTGCAGACTGGCCGAATATCCGGTGATCAATGTCCAGTGATGAAAATTAATCCCGCGGAAAAAAATCCAATGTTCTGGGTGAAACACCGCTAGCTGTGGCTAATAGCAAGTAGCTAGTTAGCTGGCTAGCTAGTTTCAACTGGAGATTCTAGATAAAGGTAAGTCGATAATAGAATCCGTTCCACATTGAGTGAGGCGGGTTGCAGGAAAGTATATTTTGTAGAAGGATGAAAAGTCTGATAGGGAAATATGTACGAAAAATACAAAAAACAGGGTATTTACAGGCTATTTACAGACACACGACAGAAATAGGACTGCACTACTTCGCCATCTTGGAAAAAATATTTGTGTACAAGGCAGTGCTTTGACTCCTCCCTACATATCTTTGCTCCTCACTAACATCATCACAAAGCCTCCCCCTTCTCAGTGCTCGCATTCTCAGTTCTTAGGGAAAGGACTGAAATGGGGAAGCAATCCTTCACCTACAACACTCCTTGGTTTTGGAATAAACTATAAAATACTTTAAAACTGGAGGAGAGGGTGTCGCTGGCTGAGTTTAAAGCCCTGACAGAAGAGAACGTAATTGACCATTGTAATTGTTTTATAATAATATAATGTAATTGTTTTTAATGTATTGAATTGTATTATAATAAACTCAGCAAAAAAAGAAACGTCCCTTTTTCGGGACCATGTCTTTCAAAGATAATTAGTAAAAATCCAAATAACTTCACAGATCTTCATTGTAAAGGGTTTAAACACTGTTTCCCATGCTTGTTCAATGAACCATAAACAATTAATGAAAATGCACCTGTGGAACGGCCGTTAAGACACTAACAGCTTACAGACGGTAGGCAATTAAGGTCACAGTTATGAAAACTTAGGACACTAAAGAGGCCTTTCTACTGACTCTGAAAAACACCAAAATAAAGATGCCCAGGGTCCCTGCTCATCTGCGTGAACGTGCCTTAGGCATGCTGCAAGGAGGCATGAGGACTGCAGATGTGGCCAGGACAATAAATTGCAATGTCCGTACTGTGAGACGCCTAAGACAGCGCTACAGGGAGACAGGACAGACAGCTGATCGTCCTCGCAGTGGCAGACCACGTGTAACAACACCTGCACAGGATCGTTACATCCGAACATCACACCTGCGGGACAGGTACAGGATGGCAACAACAACTGCCCGAGTTACACCAGGAACACACAATCCCTCCATCAGTGCTCAGGCTGTCCGCAATTGGCTGAGAGAGGCTGGACTGAGGGCTTGTAGGCCTGTTGAAAGGCAGGTCCTCACCAGACATCACCGGCAACAACGTTGCCTATGGGCACAAACCCACCATCGCTGGACCAGACAGGACTGGCAAAAAGTGCTCTTCACTGACGAGTCACGTTTTTGTCTCACCAGGGGTGATGGTCGGATTCACATTTATCGTCGAAGGAATGAGCATTACACCGAGGCCTGTACTCTGGAGCGGGATCGATTTGGAGGTAGAGGGTCCGTCATGGTCTTGGGCAGTGTGTCAGAGCATCATCGGACTGAGCTTGTTGTCATTGCAGACAATCTCAACGCTGTGCATTACAGGGAAGACATCCTCCTCCCTCATGTGGTACCCTTCCTGCAGGCTCATCCTGACATGACCCTCCAGCATGACAATACCACCAGCCATACTGCTCGTTCTGTGCGTGATTTCCTGCAAGACAGGAATGTCAGTGTTCTGCAATGGCCAGCGAAGAGCCCGGATCTCAATCCCATTGAGGACATCTGGGACCTGTTGGATCAGAGGGTGAAGGCTAGGGCCATTCCCCACAGAAAGGTGCCTTGGTGGAAGAGTGGGGTAACATCTCACAGCAAGAACTGGCAAATCTGGTGCAGTCCATGAGGAGGAGATGCACTGCAGTACTTAATGCAGCTGGTGGCCACACCAGATACTGACTGTTACTTTTAATTTTGACCCCCCCCCCTTTGTTCAGGGACACATTATTCAATTTCTGTTAGTCACATGTCTGTGGAACTTGTTCAGTTTATGTCTCAGTTGTTGAATCTTGTTATGTTCATAGAAATATTTACACATGTTTTGAGAATGACACAAATACTAATTTTCACAAAGTCTGCTGCTTCAGTTTTGATGATGGCAATTTGCATATACTCCAGAATGTCATGAAGAGTGATCAGATGAATTGCAATTAATTGCAAAGTCCATCTTTGCCATGAAAATAAACTTAATCCCCCAAAAAACATTTCCACTGCATTTCAGCCCTGCCACAAAAGGACCAGCTGACATCATGTCAGTGATTCTCTCGTTAACACAGATGAGAGTGTTGACGAGGACAAGGCTGGAGATCACTCTGTCATGCTGATTGATTTAGAATAACAGACTGGAAGCTTTAAAAGGAGGGTGGTGCTTGAAATCATTGTTCTTCCTCTGTTAACCATGGTTACCTGCAAGGAAACACGTACCGTCATCATTGCTTTGCACAAAAAGGGCTTCACATGCAAGGATATTGCTGCTAGTAAGTTTGCACCTAAATCAACCATTTATCGGATCATCAAGAACTTCAAGGAATCCTACGCGTTAACTGCCGACATTATTACGCATATTAATTGATAATGATGGAAAATAGGATATGCATAATTTAAAAAAAATAGTTATATATATATACAGTGGGGAGAACAAGTATTTGATACACTGCAGATTTTGCAGGTTTTCCTACTTACAAAGCATGTAGAGGTCTGTAATTTTTATCATAGGTACACTTCAACTGTGAGAGACGGAATCTAAAACAAAAATCCAGGAAATCACATTGTATGATTTTTAAGTAATTCATTTGCATTTTATTACATGACATAAGTATTTGATCACATACCAACCAGTAAGAATTCCGGCTCTCACAGACCTGTTAGTTTTTCTTTAAGAAGCCCTCCTGTTCTCCACTCATTACCTGTATTAACTGCACCTGTTTGAACTCGTTACCTGTATAAAAGACACCTGTCCACACACTCAATCAAACAGACTCCAACCTCTCCACAATGGCCAAGACCAGAGAGCTGTGTAAGGACATCAGGGATAAAATTGTAGACCTGCACAAGGCTGGGATGGGCTACAGGACAATAGGCAAGCAGCTTGGTGAGAAGGCAACAACTGTTGGCGTAATTATTAGAAAATGGAAGAAGTTCAAGATGACGGTCAATCACCCTCGGTCTGGGGCTTCATGCAAGATCTCACCTCGTGGGACATTAATGATCATGAGGAAGGTGAGGGATCAGCCCAGAACTACACGGCAGGACCTGGTCTGACCTGAAGAGAGCTGGGAACACAGTCTCAAAGAAAACCATTAGTAACACACTATGCCGTCATGGATTAAAATCCTGCAGCGCACACAAGGTCCCCCTGCACAAGCCAGCGCATGTCCAGGCCCATCTGAAGTTTGCCAATGACCATCTGGATGATCCAGAGGAGGAATGGGAGAAGGTCATGTGGTCTGATGAGACAAAAATAGAGCTTTTTGGTCTAAACTCCACTCGCCGTGTTTGAAGGAAGAAGAAGGATGAGTACAACCCCAAGAACACCATCCCAACCGTGAAGCATGGAGGTGGAAACATCATTCTTTGGGGATGCTTTTCTGCAAAGGGGACAGGACGACTGCACCGTATTGAGGGGAGGATGGATGGGGCCATGTATCGCGAGATCTTGGCCAACAACCTCCTTCCCTCAGTAAGAGCATTGAAGATGGGTCGTGGCTGGGTCTTCCAGCATGACAACGACCCGAAACACACAGCCAGGGCAACTAAGGAGTGGCTCCGTAAGAAGCATCTCAAGGTCCTGGAGTGGCCTAGCCAGTCTCCAGACCTGAACCCAATAGAAAATCTTTGGAGGGAGCTGAAAGTCTGTATTGCCCAGCGACAGCCCCGAAACCTGAAGGATCTGGAGAAGGTTTGTATGGAGGAGTGGGCCAAAATCCCTGCTGCAGTGTGTGCAAAATATACTTCTCCCATGGGCAAAGAAATTCAAAAGGGGTGATGATATTAATTAATAGTAATTTCGATCCGAATGTGCAAATTGTCCAAATAGATACGCAAGGTAGGTGGATTATTTTAAATATGTTATTGGACCATAAACAGATATGGCTCATTAACCTTTACGGACCAAATAACGATGATACACAATTATTTGACAATATATATATAATAAATTATCAACCCTCTGTAGCTTAGCTGGTAGAGCACGGCGCTTGTAACGCCAAGGTAGTGGGTTCGATCCCCGGGACCCCCCATCCCAAAAAATTTATGCACGCATGACTGTAAGTCGCTTTGGATAAAAGTGTCTGCTAAATGGCATATTATTATTATTATTATATTATAACTCTGCAAGCAATTCAAGACAATATTATTATGGTGGGGGATTATAATACTGTTTTAAATAGCTCAATGGACCGTAAAGGAAATCACACCACAAACAATCAACCACATGCTCTTAAGGAAATTGTGAATGTCATGATTAACAGCCACACAGAAAGACTCATGTGAAGGTGAAATTACAGAGGAGGAACTTCTGGATGCAATTAAAGACTTTAAGTCTGGGAAAACTCCAGGGTTGGATGGCATACCAGTCGAGGTATACCAAACCTTTTTTGATATACTAAGAGGACCGTTATTAGCATGTTTTAACCACTCCTATGTAAATGGTAGATTATCTGACACTCAAGAAGAAGGTCTGATCTCATTATTACTGAAACAGGATACAAGTGGAAAATATAAAGATCCAGTCCATTTACAAAATTGGAGGCCCCTTACACTTCAGTGTTGTGATGCAAAAATTCTAGCAAAATGTATAGCGCATAGAATTAAAAAGGTATTGTCGGATATTATTCATTCTAATCAGACAGGTTTTTTACATGGAAGATACATTGGAGATAATATAAGGCAAGTATTGGAAACAATAGAACACTATGGAAAATATGGGAAACCAGGCCTGCTATTCATAGCAGACTTCGAAAAGGCATTTGATAAAGTTCGACTGGGGTTTATATATAAATGCCTGGAGCATTTCAATTTTGGAGAATCTCTTATAAAATGGGTCAAAATCATGTATAGTAACCCTAGGTGTAAAATAGTAAATAATGGCTATTTCTCAGAAAGTTTTAAACTGTCAAGA
This sequence comes from Coregonus lavaretus, assembly GCF_964263955.1. NCBI lineage: Eukaryota > Metazoa > Chordata > Actinopteri > Salmoniformes > Salmonidae > Coregonus > Coregonus lavaretus. Next base: position 10,840 of record NW_028163882.1, on the reverse strand, counting down.
GGAGTGAAACAAGGTTGTCCACTATCGGCATATCTATTTATTGTGGCCATCGAGATGTTAGCTATTAAAATCAGATCCAATAATAATATCAGAGGGTTAGAAATCCAGGGCTTAAAAACAAAGGTGTCATTGTATGCTGATGATTCATGTTTTCTTTTAAATCCACAACTAGAATCCCTCCACAGCCTCATAGAGGATCTAGATACATATTCTAATGTATCAAATTATGACAAATGTACTATATTACGTATTGGATCACTAAAAAATAAAAAATTTACATTACCATGTAGTTTACCAATAAAATGGTCTGATGGTGATGTGGATATACTCGGAATACATATCCTAAAGGAAATAAATGATCTCACTTCAATAAATTTGAATAGAAAGTTAGAAAAAATAGATAAGATCTTACTACCATGGAAAGGAAAATACCTGTCAATTTGTGGAAAAGTCACCCTGATTAACTCTTTAGTATTATCCCAGTTTACCTATTTGCTTATGGTCTTGCCTACGCCTAGCTGTCACGGTCGTGTGAAGGAATTGACCAAGGCGCAGCGTGTGAAACGAACATGGTACTTTATTTAGTTAAAGCACAAAAAACAAGAAACACGACTAGTGAAGTCCACAGTCAACCTGACTGAAAACGGAAACAAAAACCCACAAAACCCAGGTGAAACCACACAGTATAAATATGGCTCCCAATCAGAGATAACGAGCCGACAGCTGACACTCGTTACCTCCGATTGGGAGTCATATGACTAATAAAGAACAATTAACCCAAACATAGAAATGCACAACCAGAAATCCCCAACATAGAAATACACCCAAACAAAGAAAATGAACAACCCTGGCTCAATCATAAAGTCCATGGAGCCAGAGTGTCACAGTACCCCCCCCTAAAGGTGCGCACTCCGGGCGCACCAGCATACAGTCTAGGGGAGGGTCTGGGTGGGCGTCTGTCCATGGTGGCGGTTCTGGTCCAGGTCGTGGTCCCCACCCCACCTTAGTCACTTTCCGCTTCCGTAGCACCTTCCACATGACCACCCCCCAACTAAACCCCACTGGATTAAGGGGCGGCACCGGACTAAGGGGCAGCACCGGACTAAGGGGCAGCACCGGACTAAGGGGCAGCACCGGACTAAGGAGCAGCACCGGGCTAAGGGACAGTACCTGACTGAGGGGCAGCACCGGACTGAATGGCGGATCCTGGCTGGCTGGCTCTGGCGGATCCTGGCTGGACGGCTCTGGCGGATCCTGGCTGGACGGCTCTGGCGGATCCTGGCTGGACGGCTCTGGCGGATCCTGGCTGGCGGAAGGCTCTGGCTGATCCTGTCTGGCAGAAGGCTCTGGCTGATCCTGTCTGGCAGAAGGCTCTGGCTGATCCTGTCTGGCAGAAGGCTCTGGCTGATCCTGTCTGGCGGAAGGCTCTGGCTGATCCTGTCTGGCGGAAGGCTCTGGCTGATCCTGTCTGGCGGAAGGCTCTGGCTGATCCTGTCTGGCGGACGGCTCTGGCTGCTCCTGTCTGGCGGAAGGCTCTGGCTGATCCTGTCTGGCGGAAGGCTCTGGCTGCTCCTGTCTGGCGGAGAGCTCTAGCGGCTCCGGTCTGGCGGACGGCTCTGAAGGCTCATGGCAGACGGGCGGCTTTGCAGGCTCAGTACCGACGGGCAGCTCCTGCGGCGCTTGGCAGACGGACAGTTCAGACGGCGTTGGGCAGACGGGCAGTTCAGGCGCCGTTGGGCAGACGGGCAGTTCAGACGGCGTTGGGCAGACGGACAGTTCAGGCCCCGTTGGGCAGACGGCAGACTCTGGCCGTCTGAGGCGCATCGTAGGCCTGGTGCGTGGTGCCGGAACAGGAGGTACCGGGCTGAGGACACGCATCTCAGGGCTAGTGCGGGGAGAAGCAACAGGGCATGCTTGGCCCTGGGGACGCACCGTAGGCCTGATGCGTGGTGCCGGAACTGGAGGTACCGGGCTGAGGACACGCATCTCAGGGCTAGTGCGGGAAGCAGCAACAGGGCATGCTTGGCCCTGGGGACGCACATAAGGCCTAGTGCGGAGAGCAGCAACAGGGCATGCTGGACCCTGGGGACGCACATGAGGCCTAGTGCGGAGAGCAGGAACAGGCCGGGCTGGGCTGGCGACGCGCACCGTATCTCTGGTGCGAGAGGCCGGAACAGGCCGGGCCGGGCTGGCGAAGCGCACCGTATACTTAGTGCGAGGGGCCGGAACAGGCCGTACCGTACGGGGAACACACACTACTGGCTTCATCCGAGGATCAGGAACGGGCCGGACCGGACTGGCAACACACATCAGTCCTTCACGCCGTGCCACACACACTTCCCTCCTTCTACTCGCCAATAGCCCCCTTGACCTGGTAGCCTCCTGAATCCGTCCCTTCTCTGCCTCCGTCAGCCCCCTTAACCTGGCAGCCTTCTGACTCTGCCTTGTGGCAGCCTCCTGCTGCTCAGTCGCCCAAGCCATGTGCCCCCCCCCAAAAATTTATTGGGGTTGCCTCTCGTCCTTCCGACGTTGGCTCTGCCGACGCCGTTGCTCCTCTCTCCGTCGCCTCTCCTCTGTCTCGCTCCATGGACGGCGATCCATGCCATCCAGGATTTCTTCCCACGTCCAGGACCCTTTACCGTCCAAAAGCTCTTCCCATGTCCAGACCCTCGACTCCTGGACACGCTGCTTGGTCCTTTGATGGTGGGTTTTTCTGTCACGATCGTCTTCAAAAGGAGTAGACCAATACGCAGCGTGTTGAGCGAACATGATTGACTTTATTATATTAAAGTGCAAAAACCAAAACAAATAGACGATTCGTAAAGTCCTCAGTAACAATGACCGTAAAGGAACAAAAACCCACAACACCCACAGGAAAACATACAGATTAAATATGGCTCCCAATCAGAGATAACGAGCCGACAGCTGACACTCGTTACCTCCGATTGGGAGTCATACAATACCAACATAGACATCGACAACCTAGACACCCAACATAGAACATGAACACATAGAAATGCACACACCCTGGCTCAACATAATGAGTCCCAGAGCCAGGGTGTGACACTAGCGAACAGTTTTTTAAATTATATGAGAAAAAAATATTCAATTTTATTTGGAATGGCAAGCCAGACAAAATTAAAAGGGCATATTTATATAATGAATATGAATTCGGAGGACAGAAATTATTAAATATTAAAGCATTAGACCTATCACCAAAAGCTTCAGTCATACAAAAGTTATACTTAAATCCGAACTGGTTCTCAAGCAAATTAGTAAGATTGTCTCACCCAATGTTCAAGAAAGGCCTTTTTCCCTTTCTTCAGATTACAACAACTCATTTGCAGTTATTTGAAAAGGAAATCATCTCCCAAATATCACTATTTCTAAAACAAGTCATAGAAAGTTGGTTGCAATTTCAATACTAATTGACAAAATAACTTTATTTTTTGACAGAATGTTTAAAAAAGGTATAATCTTCATAAATGATATCATCGGTAGGACTGGTGGAGTTATGTCGCACATGCAGCTAACAAAAACATATGGAAATGTCTGCTCTACCCAAAATTAAAACCAAATAATTGCAGCCTTACCGCAAAAGTGGAAGAGGAAAGTGGAAGTGGGAGAAAGTAAGGAACTTGTATGTCGACTTTGCATTAAAGAACATAATTGGTTAAGGAAAACTGTGATAAATAAAAAAGTATATCAGTTTCACTTAAGGACCAAAGGATTGACAGCCATCCCATATAGATTGCAAAATAGTTGGGAAGAGATTTTTGACGTACCGATCCCATGGCATAGTGTTCATGAACTGACACGCAAACGACACCGGATTCAAAAATTAGAATATTTAAATTTAAATTATTATATAAAATTCTTGCTACCAATAGAATGTTATTTATATGGGGGATACAATCTTCCCAGCTCTGCAGATTTTGCTGTGAAGAGACAGAATCATTAGATCATTTGTTTTGGTTCTGTCCATTTGTAGCTTGTTTTTGGACACAGGTCCAGGAATGGCTAAAGGATTGCAATATTTACCTGGAGCTAACCTTGCAGATAGCATTACTGGGTGATCTGAAAAGTCATAGTCAATCGATCAATAATATAATAATACTTTTAGCAAAAATGTTTATTTTTAATTCACAATCTGTAGAAGCAATGAGAATAGAAACGTTCAGAACTTTTGTAAAACATCACAGTACGGTTGAAATATATATGGCAAATAGAAATCCCATATGGATGGTGTTAAGAGATAGATGGGAGGTATTGAATCGAGTTGAAGGATGGGACTAATAACAAATAACAACAAATAATAACAAAGATAGCTAATAATGTAAGCATACTGTGTCCATAATAAGTATATAGGTTGTATGTTGGGAGCTTTTGGGAAAGAGCAAAGTTAGAAAGATATGGCATATAGAAGCAAACCGGATGGACATCATGAAAATGATCGGAGAGGTTGAGAGTAGAAGAAGTTCAGGAGCCAAAAAAAATTATAATAATAAAATATATATATATATATATATATATATATATATATATATATATATAATATAATTATTGTAAAATTAACTGTCCATAAGGTGTAGATAGTAAGTATAGACCGGAAGTAGAGGCCTGGGCATTATTGTTCACTAATTTATTCCAAGTAGGGAAAGGATGGCGGGGTTGAAAAGTAATAAAGGGGAGTATATATATAAAAAACATGGGGGATTGGAAGTGATGCAGACAATTACATTGATAGAAGATACAATCGATCTGCAATATTAAGCTGATCCACCCCCCCCCCCCCCCCCCAAATAAAAATAAATAAAAATAGAACTTCAAGGAGAGAGGTTCAGTTGTTGTGAAGAAGGCGTCAGGGCACCCAAGAAAGCCCTGCAAGCGCCAGGACCGTCTCCTAAAGTTGATTCAGCTGAGGGATCGGGGCACCACCAGTGCAGAGCTTGCTCAGGAATGGCAGCAGGCAGGTGTGAGTGCATCTGCACGCACAGTAAGGCGAAGGCTTTTGGAGGATGGCCTGGTGTCAAGAAGGGCAGCAAAGAAGCCACTTCTCTCCAGGAAAAACATCAGGGACAGACTGATATTCTGCAAAAGGTACAGAGATTGGACTGCTGAGGACTGGGGTAAAGTCATTTTCTCTGATGAATCCCCTTTCCGATTGTTTGGGGCATCCGGAAAACACCTTGTCCGGAGAAGACAAGGTGAGCGCTACCATCAGTCCTGTGTCATGCCAACAGTAAAGCATCCTGAGACCATTCATGTGTGGGGTTGCTTCTCAGCCAAGGGAGTGGGCTCACTCACAATTTTGCCTAAGAACACAGCCATGAATAACGAATGGTACCAACATATCCTCCGAGAGCAACTTCTCCCAACCATCCAAGAACAGTTTGGTGACGACCAATGCCTTTTCCAGCATGATGGAGCACCTTGCCATAAGGCAAAAGTGATAACTAAGTGGCTTGGGGAACAAAACATCAAAATTGTGGGTCCATGGCCAGGAAACTCCCCAGACCTTAATCCCATGGAGAACTTGTGGTCGATCCTCAAGGCTAGTGGTCAAACAAAACCCAACAAATTCTGACAAACTCCAAGCATTGATTATGCAAGAATGGGCTGCCATCAGTCAGGATGTGGCCCAGAAGTTAATTGACAGCATGCCAGGGTGGAATGCAGAGGTCTTGAAAAAGAAAGGTCAACACTGCAAATATTGACTCTTTGCATAAACTTAATGTAATTGTCAATAAAAGCCTTTGACACTTATGGAATGCTTGTAATTATACTTCAGTATACCATAGTAACATCTGACAAAAATATCTCATACCACTGAAGCAGCAAACTTTGTGAAGACCAATACTTGTGTCATTCTCAAAACTTTTGACCACGACTGTATATTGTGTTGTATTGTATTGTATTGTATTGTATTGTATTGTATTGTAATGTAATGTATTGTATTGTATTGTAATGTATCCAGTCGTGTGGTCGAGTGCTCCATGGAAAGACTTAGTTAAGATGCAGCTGGCCCAGAACAGAGCGGTACGTCTTGCTCTTCATTGTAATCAGAGGGCTGATATAAATACTATGCATGCCAGTCTCTCTTGGCTAAGAGTTGAGGAGAGACTGACTGCATCACTTCTTATTTTTCTAAGAAACAATGTGTTGAAAATCCCAAATTGTTTGCATAGTCAACTCTGACACGCTGTCACACCCTGGTTCTGGGACTCATTATGTTGAGCCAGGGTGTGTGCAGTCTATGTGGTTTTGTTCTATGTTGGGTGTCAAAGTGTTGTATTTCTAGGTTTGGTCAATGACTCCCAATCGGAGGTAACGAGTGTCAGCTGTCGGCTCGTTATCTCTGATTGGGAGCCATATTTATTTCTGTATGTTTTCCTGTGGGGTTTGTGGGTTATTGTTCCGTGTTTCAGTCGTTGTACTGTGGACTTCACGAGTCGTCTTTTGTTTTGTATTTTACGTGCTTTACTCTTATTAAAGTCATGTTCGTTCAACGCGCTGCGCTTTGGTCTCCTTCACTCCTAGACGGTCGTGACAGAATAACCCACCAAAGAAAGACCAAGCAGCGCGTCCAGGAGCAACAGGATCCACCTACACAGGATTTATATCCACCCATAAAGGATTCATGGACATGGGAGGAGATTCTGGATGGTAAGGGACCTTGGGCACAACCGGGAGAATATCGCCGTCCTCGGGAAGAGCTGGAGGCAGCTAAAGCCGAGAGGCGGCGATATGAGGAGGCAGCACGGAGGCAAGACTGGAAGCCTGTGGGTACTACCCAAGAATTTCTTGGGGGGGGGCTAAGAGGGAGTGTGGCGAAGTCAGGTAGGAGACCTGCGCCTACTCCCTGGACTGACCGTGGAGAGCGAGAGTACGGGCAGACACCGTGTTACGCAGTTGAGCGCATGGTGTCTCCTGTACGCAGGCATAGCCCGGTTCGGTACAGTCCAGCTCCACGTATCGGCCGGGCCAGATTGAGTGTTGAGCCGGATGTCATGAGGCCGGTCCCACGCAGCAGGTCACCAGTGCGTCTCCTCGGGCCGGCGTACATGGCACCAGCCTTACGCATGGTGTTCCCGGTTCGCCCACATAGGCCGGTGCGGGTTATTCCACCTCCCCGTACTGGTCGGGCGACGGGGAGCATCAACCCAGGTAAGGTTGGGCAGGCTCAGTGCTCAAGGGAGCCAGTACGCCTGCACGGGCCGGTATTTCCGGCGCCACCTCCTCGCTCCAGCCCAGTACCACCAGTACCTACACCACGCACCAGGTTTCCTGTGCGTCTTCAGAGCCCTGTGTCTCCTCCACGCACTGGCTCGATGGTGCGTGTCTCCAGCCCTTTACCACCAGTGCATACACCACGCACCAAGCCTCCTGTGTGTCCCCAGAGTCCTGTGCGTCCTGTTGTTGCTTCCCGCACTAGCCCTGAGATGCGTGTCCTCAGCCCGGTACCTCCTGTTCCGGCACCACGCACCAGGCCTACGATGCGCCTCAGACGGCCAGAGTCGGCCGTCTGCCCAACGGGGCCTGAACTGTCCGTCTGCCCAACGCCGTCTGAACGGCCCGTCTGCCCAACGGCGCCTGAACTGTCCGTCTGCCCAACGCCGTCTGAACTGCCCGTCTGCCCAACGGCGCCTGAACTGCCCGTCTGCCCAACGCCGTCTGAACTGTCCGTCTGCCCAACGCCGTCTGAACTGCCCGTCTGTACTGAGCCTGCAAAGCCGCCCGTCTGCCATGAGCCTTCAGAGCCGTCCGCCAGACCGGAGCCGCTAGAGCTCTCCGCCAGACAGGATCAGCCAGAGCCTTCCGCCAGACCGGATCAGCCAGAGCCTTCCGCCAGACCGGATCAGCCAGAGCCTTCGGCCAGACAGGATCAGCCAGAGCCTTCGGCCAGACAGGATCAGCCAGAGCCTTCCGCCAGACCGGATCAGCCAGAGCCTTCCGCCAGACCGGATCAGCCAGAGCCTTCCGCCAGACAGGATCAGCCAGAGCCTTCGGCCAGACCGGATCAGCCAGATCCGTCGGCCAGCCATGAGCAGCCAGATCCGTCAGCCAGCCATGAGCAGCCAGATCCGTCAGCCAGCCATGAGCAGCCAGATCCGTCAGCCAGCCATGAGCAGCCAGATCCTTCAGCCAGCCATGAGCCGTTCAGCCAGGATCCGCCAGAGCCGTCCAGCCAGGATCCGCCAGAGCCAACCAGCCAGGATCCGCCATTGAGTCAGGTGCTGCCCCTTAGTCTGGTGCTGCCCCTTAGTCTGGTGCTGCCCCTTAGTCCGGTGCTGCCCCTTAGTCCGGTGCTGCCCCTTAGTCCGGTGCTGCCTCTTAGTCCGGTGCTGCCCCTTAAACCGGTGGGGGTCATTTGGAGGAACCTACGTAAGCGGGTAGTGACTATGGTGGGGTGGTGGTCTAGGCCGGAGCCAGAACCGCCACCGAGGAGGTATGCCCGCCCAGCCCTCCCCTGTTTGGGGGTTTTGAGGCGCGGTCGCAGTCCGCGCCTTTAGGGGGGGGTACTGTCACACCCTGGTTCTGGGACTCATTATGTTGAGCCAGGGTGTGTGCAGTCTATGTGGTTTTGTTCTATGTTGGGTGTCAAAGTGTTGTATTTCTAGGTTTGGTCAATGACTCCCAATCGGAGGTAACGAGTGTCAGCTGTCGGCTCGTTATCTCTGATTGGGAGCCATATTTATTTCTGTATGTTTTCCTGTGGGGTTTGTGGGTTATTGTTCCGTGTTTCAGTCGTTGTACTGTGGACTTCACGAGTCGTCTTTTGTTTTGTATTTTACGTGCTTTACTCTTATTAAAGTCATGTTCGTTCAACGCGCTGCGCTTTGGTCTCCTTCACTCCTAGACGATCGTGACACACGCACACATTTACCCCACCAGACATGCCACCAGGGGTCTTTTCACAGTCCCCAAATCCAGAACAAATTCAAGAAAGCGTACAGTATTATATAGAGCCGTTATTGCATGGAACTCCGTTCCATCTCATATTGCTCAAATGAACAGCAAACCTGGTTTCAGAAAACAGGTAAAGCAACACCTCACGGCACAAAGCCTCTCCACTATTTGACCTAGATAGTTTGTGTGTATGTATTGATATGTAGGATACATGTGCTTTTAATTTTTTTTTAAATGTAGTTCTGTCCTTGAGCTGTTCTTGTCTATTAATGTTCTATCTTATGTCATGTTTCATGTTCTGTGTGGACCCCAAGAAGAGTAGCTGCTGCTTTTGCAACAGCTAATGGGGATCCTAATAAAATAACAAATACCTCTCCTCCTCCTCCTTTCCCCCTCGCCTCCTCCTCCTCTACCCCTCTCCTCTCCTCCTCCTCTCCGCCTCTCCTCTCCCCCTTTCCTCCTTCTCTCCTCCTCTCCTCTCTTCTCTCCTCCTCTCCTCTCCTCTCCTCCTCTCCGCCTCTCCTCTCCCCCTTTCCTCCTTTCCTCCTCCTCCTCTCCTCTCCTCTCCCCCTCTCCTCTCCTCCACTCCCCCTCTCCTCCTCCTCCTCTCCCCCTCTCCTCTCCTCCTCCTCTCCGCCTCTCCTCTCCCCCTTTCCTCCTTCTCTCCTCCTCTCCTCTCCTCTCCTCTCCCTCTCTCCTCTCCTCTCCTCTCCTCTCCTCTCCTCTCCTCCTCCTCCTCTCCGCCTCTCCGCCTCTCCTCTCCCCCTCTCCCCCTTTCCTCCTTCTCTCCCCCCTCCTCTCCCCCTCCTCACCCCCTCTCCACCTCCTCTCCCCCTCTCCTCTCCTCCTCCTCCTCTCCGCCTCTCCTCTCCCCCTCTTCCCCTTTCCTCCTTCTCTCCCCCCTCCTCTCCTCTCCTTTCCCACTCTCCCCTCTCCTCTACCTGCTCTTCCAAACCCAGGAAGGATCTAGAAAATTGCTCTGTTCAAAAGTGAGGCGTGTTACCATGACTACAGCTTTGGAGTTTATAGGATTATGGGATGAGAGTATGATCATTTCACACCGTGGCCTCAGTTCCATGTGGCTTTCATTAATAATGATCACCACCACATGTAAAACATCTTTCATCTTTAAGTGAAGGTGAAATGGTGTCTGTCCTGTTGGCGTGCAGACTACCATTGGTGATGTCAACTGAAATCCGCTGCTGTATGAAGACATATGTTGGATTCTTTAGCTAGCCTAACTGGCTAAATGGCGAATATATTTCAGTTTTGTGAGCTGGCAGTGTTGTCTTTGGTGACCTTGGTGTGTGGATTTCACAGATGACCCGGTTTTGACCCCTTGGCCCTAACTTAAATAGAGTTGCTGATGCTATGTATTGGCCAATGAGAGGCATTGAAGCCACCAGTCGGACATATTGGCACTCCACAGAAGAAGAAGAATTAATAATAATAATGAGTCATTTATCAGACGCTCTTATCCAGAGCAATTAGGGTTAAGTGCCTTGCTCAAGGGCACATCGACAGATTTTTCACCTAGTCGGCTCGGGGATTAGAACCAGCGACCTTTCGGTTACTGGCACAACGCTCTTACCCACTAAGCTACCTGCCGCCAAGCAGTCCTCCATGGAAATAAATGGAATTCTACAGTATTTCGATTAAATGTTCCAAGGACAAAAAATGATACTTTAAGTACTAATGTTACTGTCCCCACTTTGTCCTTGGAACATTTAATTGAAATACTGTATAATTCCATTCATTCCCATGAAGGACTTCTTCATATAATACAGTTTAGAAGAATGCATTAAGGTGTCTGGAATAGAACAAATGTGACTAAAACAAATGTAGAAATTAATAAATGCATTTCTATAGCTTTAATGTCGTTTGGGGAGTGCCAAGATAAGGCGTGGTGGCTTCAAAACAGTTCCCTCTG
>NW_028163883.1:2500-93075 GCF_964263955.1 Coregonus lavaretus | reverse complement strand
GAACTACATAATATTAAGAAATGCTATAGGTGGAAGGAAAGTAGCTTAGAACCTACCAAAAAACATTTAGGCAACAACAAATTCAATCGCTTTTAGACAACTTCCTGGAGAAAAAGTTTCACTGTAATAGTGAAGGTTTAAACTTGGCAGTAGAAAACCTAAACAGTATATTTGACCTCTCAGCTTCCCTATCAAATCTAGGAGACAACCTAAGAAAATTAACAACAATGACAAATGGTTTGATGAAGAATGCAAAAACCTAAGAATGAAATCCAACCAAAAACCTATCCAACCAAAAACATAGAGACCCAGAAAACCTGAGCCTACGCCTTCACTATGGTGAATCACTAAAACAATACAGAAATAAACTACGGAAAAAGAAGAAACAGCACGTCAGAAATCCGCTCAATGTAATTGAAGAATCCATAGAATCTAACCACTACGGGAAAATTGGAACACACTAAACAAACAACACAAAGAGCTATCTATCCAAAACGGATATGTATGGATAAACTACTTCTCCAATCTTTTTTGGCTCTATAACAAAGAACAAACAGCAAAAACATATACATGATCAAACAATAATCTTAGAATCAACAATTCAAAACTACCAGAACCCACTGGATTCTCCAATTACATTGAATGAACTACAGGACAAAATACAAATCCTCCAACCTAAAAAGGCCTGTGGTGTTGATGGTATCCTAAATTAAATGATAAAATATACAGACCACCAATTCCAATTGGCTATACTTAAACTCTTTAACATCATCCTCAGCTCTGGCATTGTCACGACTTCCTCCAAAGCTGCCTCCCCTCCTTGTTCGGGCAGGCTTCGGCGTTCGTCGTCACCGGCCTTCTAGCCACTGCCGCTCCATATCTCATCATTCCATTTGTCTTGTCTTGTCAATTATACACACCTGGTTCATATTCCCGTCATTAGTACGTGTTTAAGTGTTCCCTCTGCCCCCCTTGTCCTTGTGGGTGATTGTTCATTGTGAGGATTAGTAGCTCGGTTGAGCTCAGTATTTTGTGTTGCCGGGGTGTTTTCCCCGTGTGCATGTTTGTTCCAGTGCGCCTGTTTTGTGCACTGAACTGGTTACGCTGGATTATGGAAAAATCTCTGTATACTGTGATTTTTCCTCTTGCGCCTGACTCCTTCAAATCACGCATCACAGGCATTTTCCCAATATTTGGAACCAGGACTGCTCACCCCAATCCACAAAAGTGGAGACAAATTTGAACCCAATAACTACCGTGGGATATTCGTCAACAGCAACCTTGGGAAAATCCTCTGCGTTATCATTAACAGCAGACTAGTTCATTTCCTCAGTGAAAACAATGTACTGAGCAAATGTCAAATTAGCTTTTTACCAAATTACCATACGACAGACCACGTATTCACCCTGCACACCCTAATTAAGGCTTTGTTGATTTCGAAAAAGCTTTTGACTCAATTTGGCGTGAGGGTCTGCTATGCAAATGGATGGAAAGCGGTGTTGGGGGAAAAACCCACGACATTATAAAATCCATGTACACAAACAACAAGTGTGTGGTTAAAACTGGCAAAAACACACACATTTATTTCCACAGGGCCGTGGGGTGAGACAGGGGATGCAGCTTGATTCCCACCCTCTTCAACACATATATCAACGAATTGGCGAGGGCACTAGAACTGTCTGCAATACCAGGCCTCACTACTAAAATCTGAAGTCAAATGTCTACTGTTTGCTGATGATCTGGTGCTTCTGTCCCCTACCAAGGAGGGCCTACAGCAGCACCTAGATTTTCTGCACAGATTCTGACAGACCTGGGCCCTGACAGTAAATCTCAGTAAGACAAAAATTATGGTGTTCCAAAAAAGGTCCAGTTGCCAGGACCACAAATTCTCGATCCCAAAACGCCAAATAATGCATGCAGAGCAGAATTAGGCCGACACCCGCTAATTATCAAAATCCAGAAAAGAGCCATTAAATTCTACAACCACCTATAAGTAAGCGATTCCCAAACCTTCCATAACAAAGCCTTCACCTACAGAGAGATTAACCTGGAAAAGATTCCCCTAAGCAAGGTGGTCCTGGGTCTCTGTTCACAAACACAAACAGACCCCACAGAGCCCCAGGACAGCAACACAATTAGACAAAACCAAATCATGAGAAAACAAAAAGATAATTACTTGACACATTGGAAAGAAGTAACAAAAAAAACTGAGCAAACTAGAATGCTATTTGGGCCTAAACAGAGAGTACACAGTGGCAGAATACCTGACCACTGTGACTGACCCAAAATTAAGGAAAGCTTTGACTATGTACAGATTCCGTGAGCATAGCCTTGCTATTGAGAGAGCCCACCGTAGGCAGACCTGGCTCTCAAGAGAAGACAGGCTATGTGCACACTGCCCACAAAATGAGGTGGAAACTAAGCTGCACTTCCTAACCTCCTGCCAATTGTATGACAATATTAGAAACACATATTTCCTTGAGATTACACAGACCCACAAAGAATTCCAAAACAAACCCAATTTGGATAAACTCCCTTATCTATTGGGTGAAATACCACAGTGTGCCATCAAAGCAGCAAGATTTGTGACCTGTTGCCACAAGAAAAGGGCAACCAGTGAAGAACAAACACCATTGTAAATACAACCCATATTTATGTTTATTTATTTTCCCTTTTGTACTTTAACTATTTGACATCGTTACAACACTGTATATATACATAATATGACATTTGAAATGTCTATTCCTTTGGAACGTTTGTGAGTGTAATGTTTACTGTTAATATTTATTGTTTATTTCACTTTCCTTCATGATCTATTTCACTTGCTTTGGCAATGTAAACATATGTTTCCCATGCCAATAAAGCCATTTGAATTGAAATTGAATTGAGAGAGAGGGAGAGAGAGAGAGAGAGAGAGAGAGAGAGAGAGAGAGAGAGAGAGAGAGAGAGAGAGAGAGAGAGAGAGAGAGAGAGAGAGAGAGAGAGAGAGAGAGAGAGAGAGAGAGAGAGAGAGAGAGAGAGAGAGAGAGAGAGAGAGAGAGAGAGAGAGAGAGAGAGAGAGAGAGAGAGAGAGAGAGAGAGAGAGAGAGAGAGAGAGAGAGAGAGAGAGAGCGAGAGAGAGAGAGAGAGAGAGAGAGACAAAGAGAGAGAGAGAGACAAAGAGAGAGAGAGAGAGAGAGAGAGAGAGAGAGAGAGAGAGAGAGAGAGATAGAGAGAGAGAGTTGGACCACAGTCAGCCAACATGCTGCTCACCATACAGATAATAATATGATAATATAGTAAACTAAATGATAATTCTGTGCCATACTGTATAGATCTAAGACAGTGGTCACTGGTCCAGCAGTCCAAGAGGGCTACAGGGTGTGTGTATGCTTTAGTGTAAGTCAGTGTTGGACTGAGATCAACTCTGTTGTTGTACTAATAACATTTGAACGAAAGCATATGGTTTACATCGTTTTCATGCTCATCAAACCATTCAGTTACCAGTTGTGCCCTGTGGATGGGGGCATTGTCATCCTGGAAGAGGCCACTCCCATCAGGATAGAAATGCTTCACCATTGGTTGAAGGTGATCACTCAGAATGGTTGAGTGGAAGACCCAGAGCTACCTCTCTGTCTTTCTCCTCTTACCCTCCTGCAGTCTGCCATCTGCAGCCGCCGCCCCTCCTGGGAAGATGGTCTTGACGTAGATACCCATGGGTCCATACATGCTGTCCCTGCCCCCCACGATACTGAACCCCAGACCCTGCATGGGACAACACAACAGTTAGGAGAGACTTGAAACTACAGATTGCACCTTTAAGGAGGAGTATTCACCCCCTTTAAAGATGTAATCTGTAGTTTCATTTCTGGTAATGAAAAATATTAACCCGGCCAATAGCACTGAGGGGGTGGTCTTTGCAATTGTACTCTGACTGGCTTAAATGTAACTAGGACCCCGAGTTTTCCCATCAAGTCATATGGTCAGGGAAAACTCAGGGCCAAAGCAACAACTTATCACTAGTATGTGTAAAGATTAGATGCTACTCAGTAGTAGAAGCAAACAATGATGCTTTATTATGAATTAGCCCCAGGGCCACGTGTTGCGTTCAAGATCCTGGAGCAGACGTTCAAACGTGCTGCATAATTACCTTGCCATGGCCCTTCATCAGCACAATGTTACAGATGATGAAGGCTTGGACGTTACTGCAGGAGTGGACCAGATGGGCGGAGCTAAGAGAGCGGCTAAGAGAGCGAGAGGGGCGGGGAACGGGCTGTGGAGGGGGGAGGAGGAGTGGGGTGGAGGGTGGAGAAGGGGGAGGAGGGGGACAGACGGGAGACACCCTCAGTCAGGTTCCACACACACACACACACACACACATACAGGTTTCACACACACACACACACACACACACACACACACACACACATTTTTCCTCGCTCGCTCTAGAGTCCAAGTTCTGCTAAGCAGGAAGAAGCCTGACAAATTGAGTTGACTAATTCCAGATGCTTTTTGGAAGTGTTTTCTACACCTGTTTTTAATCTCCCTTCTTTTCGTATTGTTCTGACGTTTCTCTTCTCTCCGTCTCACTCACTGTATGAGCGGATCATTGAATTATGTAATGATTATAATGTAAAAGAGTCTCCTTCCAAGAACTTCATTGAATAGAAACTTTTATCATGAGAACTCAAATTGAAATAACAAGGCAATAGGAGCAGCGGCTCCTGTAGAAATCTCACGAATGTAATAAGTCAGGACCGATCTTGATTCATTGTAATCAGAGCATTTGCAGGTGCAGAAACTCTCAAGGCAGGTAGGCAGACAGGCACACACACACACCTGGTTGGGGTTGTGAGGAAACTCCAGCTGCTGGGACAGGGACTTCCTGCTGCCAAAGAAACCAGCGGTTCCGTGGGTGTTGCTCTGGTAAAGCTCAGGTGTCTTCAGGATAATAGTGTCCAGGTCTCCGATCCAGTATGGATGGACACCTGAGCACAATTCAATACAATGTCATGTGATTCAATACAATGTCATGTGACTCAATACAATGTCATGTGATGCAATACTATCCAGAGACCAAGCAGAACTCAAGACACCAACTGTGATCAACTGTATGGAACCTGGGTTATCTGCTTCCCTCAATACCACATTAGCCCATTGAGCTAAAGCCTACGACATTTTCTGGGCGATAACAAGACTCTTGGTTACTCATCATAAAAGCAGGTCAAAACAGGGAAAGACTAGTTGCTCAAACAGCAAGGAATGCAATTTGTAAAAAAAAAACTAAAAACAAGTGACTTACAAAACGTACCCAGGTCAATTTCAAGCATCATTACATTTAGTCATTTCCAGAGTTTAGACAACATCTGTGCAGGATGTGACAAACTCAACATCCATTTAGAGATTATAATGTCCTCATGTTCTTCTAGGACAGGAAGGAAATGACTTAATAGTATCTAATGATGTACCACAGGAAACTCAAGACAACTGCCTTTCAGGCCTCATATCGGTGTGTGTGTGTGTGTGTGTGTGTGTGTGTGTGCGTGCGTGCATGCGTGTGTGCATGTGTGTTACTGGTAGAGTTGGAGCGGGTCCTCTTGCAGACCGTCTGTCCCTGAAGACAGTGTCCTGTCCTCTCTGTGTCCCAGCCTCTGTCCTCATTCATCTCTGGGATTGCCAGCTACAACTCACAACATACCAGGGTCATGTTCATTCGACACCAAACGGAGGAAAACACACTGAAACAGGGTCATGGACTAGGCTGGGTGCCAGTCTGTTTAGCTTACATTCCACGCCTTGTACTCCATGTCCTGTGCTACCCTGGTGGAGTAGAATGTTAGCTAAACAGATTGGTACCCAGACTAAGGATGGACTACCTGGGCTGTTATTTTTGTTTTCCGTTTCAAAACGTTTTACAATGATGTGCCCTACTGAATTCAACCCAGGTATTCATCCACTCTTGGAGGGAAATGGATGTTCAAACAATGATTTTCAAAGTTAAAGCCTAAAGATAATGAAGACACACTGAACCAAACAGTCTGTGAATGTTTATCAAGAGGACTTAGAAGAGTCCTAATTGATACCTTGAGGTGGTTGTTGTTCCCAGTGTGTTCTGTCTCTGTGTAGTTGGCCACTGCCATGGGGTCTGCCAGGCTCAGGGGGTCTGCCAGGGTTACACCTCCAGGGGAGTGGGGCTGCTGCTCACATGTTGAGCTTTCCTACAACACACAGAAAGGACTGAAAGTTTAATCGTTATGGAATTCAATGGTGTACATGTGTCAATCTTTCTATGATTGGAGATAGTTTTTAGGACTTATACTGATTGTGTAAGATACAGAATTATTCCAAATAAAATGTGTGAATATAGTATTTAAATGCTTGGAAGAGATTGATGGAATTAAAATGAACTAATAAGCTTCTAAAATATTGATTGCCCTTTTAGTTCATATCTGGAATATATTAGTTAATATATTTAACACTTGCTCACTTCAGTTAGAGAAGTCTGATTTGAATTATTGAATTTCCTGTTTTCAATTTGGTCTCCATAACAACGCATACTATTTCTCTGCTAGAGGCAGGACTGAGTATTATGGGAAAGATTTGAAGGAGAGACTGAAACAGTGTTCAAAACACAATCAGCTGAGTCCAAAGTTGTCACATGTTTTAGACATTCTTTCCTACTTGTCTGTCCCTCCCTTCTCTTCTTATCTGTCTGTCTGTATCACTCTCTCTCTCTTTCTCTCTCTCTCACTTGCTCTCTCTCTCTCTCACTTGCTCTCTCTCTCTCTCTCTCTCTCTCTCATTATCTGTGTGTGTGCCAGTCTCTCTCTCTCTCTCTCTCTCTCTCTCTCATTATCTCTCTCTCTCTCTCTCTCTCATTATCTGTCTCTCTCTCTCTCATTATCTGTCTCTCTCTCTCTCTCTCTCTCTCTCTCTCTCTCTCTCTCTCTCTCTCTCTCTCTCTCTCTCTCTCTCTCTCTCTCTCTCTCTCTCTCTCTCTCTCTCTCTGTGAGTGTGCATGAGCGTGTGTGTGAGAGTCTCTGCCTTATACCCTTCTGTATCATCTCAAACAGACAGGGACTTGGCTTGGTCAGATGTAGTGTCACCTAGCATGAGACAGCTTCAACATATCCTCAGTCCAACCTCTGAAAAATGATTACAAATTGGATGAGGGAGGAAGATGTGAGAGGGCCTTCCACGTAGAGTGAAAGCTGCTTCAACCGCAGTGGGAGAAGTAGAATGAACACTTAAGCCAGGACTCACACTCTATATCCATTCATGAGATATGGGAAATGTAATCTCTCTCTCTCTCTCTCCCTTTTCACCAAATGGCTGACAGCAAAGTCAGTAATCTCTTCCTATTCAATTTCTGTTTTGAGACTATTTTCTACCCGTTTCAGCCAAATGAGGATGGGCCCCCATCAATTTGATTGATTGATCATTTGGAACTGTCACTCCTGTACAGGCAGAATGCATGTCATATCTAATGTCATCAATGTCACTACGCAGCTCTTTTTCCCACATACTGACAGTGCAGTGACTGTGGCTAGCAATGTTTTGTTGCACTATTTGGTTTAATTTGAACTCATTCCATTTCTGATTTCACATCATTTCTGAGGCAATGCAGATATTCTGCCCCACAGATTCCACCTGGGACCAGTGTTGGCTGGGACCAGTGTCTGGTGGATGTAGGATGGGAATGTGGCTACAGCATGTGAAGAAATGCCAGACCCACACAGCCTTAGTGGCTAGAGGGATGATGGAGAATGACCTACTGTAACACAGGTGGAGTGTCAAATCTGTATTATAGTGAGGGTCCAAAATGGCACCCTATTCCCTATATTGTCAATACTTTGGTAAAAGTACTGCACTATACAGGGAATAGGGTGCCATTTGGGACCCAACTGAACATATTATGGGATGTATCAATTTAGAATGGCAAACATAGGAGTTGTCTATGGAAAAAATGGAATAGTCCCCAAGTGCACACCTCGTCCACTGCATGGCACTCCATTTGAAGTAAAACAAATACTATTTGAACCCAGGTCTGGTATGGAGTGCCAACATTTATATTTTTTCTTCATTTCAGCAACAGAACAAGTGGGATGTGAGTGGGATGTGAGTGGTTCTACCTCACTGTAGGCTGTTATGTGGCTGTTCCTGGAGGCGGCCTGCCTCCCTCCCTCCCCCTCTGTCCTGGCAGCATGGCCGTTCTTGGCCTGCCTCTCCACCTCTGTCCTGGCATGGCCGTTTAGACACTGTCCGTTAAAAGGTGCAAGCTTGTCTGTACTCTGAAGGTAACTGCTCCTGGAGAAGCAGGCAGAAAGACAAAGTTAGACAGAAGCTTCAGGGAAATTGCTTTGAAGCTTTCCTCTGAGAACTAAGCATAGAAAAATAGCCACTGTTGTTTGGCAGTGTGGGTACATTAGCCACTACACTTTGGGAATCTGCTGCATGCATTTCCCAAACTGTTGTACACAAGCCTTGGCAAGGCCATCTTCGAAAAACCATAAACTGACAGGTATAATGCACTATGCTAACAGCCATTTTGAATCAGTTCAAAATGTATTACATAGAAAGCCATAACATATAATAATAAGCCTTAAAGGGATACTTCAGGATTTTATCTACTTCCCCAGAGTCAGATAAACTCGTGGATACCATTTTTTTGTCTCTGTGTCCAGTATGAAGCATGCTAGTAGATACCCATAGACTTCCAGTCATTGCGCTAACGCTAGTTAGCATTGGCTTGCAAAACTACCTCTAACTTTTTAGTAGATGCTCTTATCCAGAGCGACTAACAGGAGCAATTAGGGTTAAGTGCCTTGCTCAAGGACACATCGACATATTTTTCACCTAGTCGGCTCGGGGATTCAAACCAGCAACCTTTCAGATATTTTCCCAACGCTCTTAACAGCTAGGCTATCTGTCCCCCCAACTTCCTTCATACTGGACACAGAGACATACAAAATCCCAAAGTATCCCTTTAAGAAGACAGTATAAAGGCCCAGACATGCTTACAAGAAGTAATAAAGCATTATAGCAGTCTGCTTATATCTGTATGGCTTGCTACCTGTGTCCCTCCCCTCCTCCGTTCCTCCCTCGCTCCACACTGGGCTCTTTGTCCTCCGTCTGGTGGCTGCTATCGCCCGTCTGCAGGCCCAGACCCTCCTCGCCCGCCCCCGTCGTTACACACATCCTCCAGATACTGCTCTCCTGCACCAATAGGGCAAGCAGAGCGTTAGCACAAGGGGACCTCTATGCAGGGGCAATACTCTCCTGTGCCAATACAGTCCCAGGAGAGATGAGGTTACAACATGCTCAACTTTGTTTTCTTCATTAGACAAGGGTGTTATAAGTCAAGGAGCGACACAAGCATGCGAAAAGGCTAGCACTCAGTTGATGAAGCTGCAATTGGTGTCCATATCACCAACAAACTATCATGGTCCGAACACATCAAAACAGTCATGAAGAGGGAACGACAACGCCTTTTCCCCCTCAGGAGACTGAAAAGATTTGGCATGGGTCACAAGATCCTCAAAAAGTTATACAGCTGCACCATCGAGAGCATCCTGACCGGTTGCATCACCGCCTGGTATGGTAACTGCTCGGCATCCGACCATAGTGCGTACGGCCCAGTACATCACTGGGGCCAAGCTTCCTGACATCCAGGACCTATATACTAGGCGGTGTCAGAGGAAGGCCCAAAAAATTGTCAAAGACTCCAGTCACCCAAGTCATAGACTGTTGTCTCTGCTATCGCACAGCAAGCGGTACCGGAGCGCCAAGTCTAGGTCCAAAAGGCTCCTTAACAGCTTCTACCCTCAAGCCATAAGACTGCTGAATAATTAATCAAATGGCCACCCAGACTATTTACATTGATTCACTTTACCCTTACTTACATGTAGAAATTACCTCGACTAACCTATACCCCCGCACAATGACTCAGTACTGGTACCCCCTATATACAGCCTCGTTATAGTTATTTTATTGTGTTACTTTTTTATTTTTTCTAACTTGAGTTTATTTAGTAAATATTTTCTTAACTCTATTTGTTGAACTGCATTGTTGGTTAATACATTTCATGGTAAGGTCTCCACCTGTTGTATTCGGCGCATGTGCCAAATAACATCTGATTTGATTGGATTTTAGTGGTTCATATGGATGGTTCCAATAGACTACGATAGCATAAAATATGTTTGTTTAGAGAGTAAAACCAGGGAAGTTGGGGACGGATCTTCAGAGGGGTCAAAGAAACACATTGCCTAGACTAGAGCTACAACTCTAACTGCATATGTATCAAGCACATCAGAGTAGGAGTGCTGATCTAGGATCAGGTCACCCCTGTCTGTATTATCTTATTCATTGTGATCTAAAAGGCAAAGCTGATCCTAAATCAGCTCTCCTACTCTGAGACGTTAGATACATATGGCTCCCCTGGCCTTTTCTTATACCAGTACAGTCCAGTCCAGCAGAGCCAACACAAGGGCACCTCTATGCAGGGTTTTAAAAGACGGCTTTATGACCAAATCAAGACCTTGAGTTAATGGGTTGACAGCTTCAGAACAAATAACAGAGTAGTAGAGCTTTTATAGGTCTATGAACTGTGCCACAGCGTGCATAAGTTACCTTTATGAGAACTGCTAGTGTGTTTAGGCTCCTTTTAAAAGAGAACCATATGATTAACTTAAATCTCACATGACATTGTCCTTATGAAATGCAGGGGCCATTTTTGGAACCATTGTAAAGGTAC
The DNA here is from genome assembly GCF_964263955.1 of Coregonus lavaretus. Classification (NCBI taxonomy): domain Eukaryota; kingdom Metazoa; phylum Chordata; class Actinopteri; order Salmoniformes; family Salmonidae; genus Coregonus; species Coregonus lavaretus. The sequence goes on along the minus strand of NW_028163883.1, from coordinate 82,343 downwards.
TGCCCCACACCCACTACGGTTGAAAATTTTTTGAGATGAAATGCTGTAGTCTAACTGTGGGGTGCCTGAGTCTGGGCTAGTGGGTAAAGCTGTAACCTGCAGCACATGGAACCCCCTCTCTCTATCCTTTTCAATGTCTCCCCTTGTTCCATTATATATCTCTATCTGAATATAAACAACAACAACCCAGAGGTATTAAACACACGTTCTAACATGCACATGATATGAACATAAAACAATGTAAAACACAGTGAACGTCAACTCACTGTTTGTTTCCCTCATGGTATTTTTGCATGTATCTGAATGTCTGTTATTGACTGTCCTGTGACATAGCCTTCTGTCAGCTCAGAGTAGCAGGATTGGGCTCAATTCCATTTCTCCTAGGCCAATTCAGGGGTTTGAAAAGGAATCAAGCCTTTCTTTCTATGTGAACTCAATTAATTTGTGACCGGTTGGACACTAACAAGCTCTTTCCTCTGATTCACCCACCAGGTGTGTCTTGTCATAATCAACGGTAGGATCTTTATATGACAGTTTTTAAATGACAGCCTTCCGCTTCACTATCAACGAATTCACTCTTAATGAGTTGACATGGAATCGACCTAACCTTGGTGAATAGAGTTCATTCATAAACTTTAGGGTAACCTTGGGTTTCTCTCTGAATGTCCATAGGATCATACTGTCTTGTGACATAGTCCTCATGTTATCCTAGTGATTAAATAACTAGCATTCATTCATTCATGAACTCTGATTTATGTTCTGCTACGGAACATTTTAATTCCTGACATCAATCTGGCTGAAGGTTGGCCTGAACATAATCAGTCTGCCGCTAAACACTACTTCCTGACATCAATCTGGCTGAAGATTGGCCTGAACAGAATCAGTCTGCTACGGAACACTACTTCCTGACATTAATCTGGCTGAAGGTTGGCCTGAACAGAATCAGTGTACTACGGAACACTACTTCCTGACATTAATCTGGCTGAAGGTTGGCCTGAACATTTACATTACATTTACATTTACGTCATTTAGCAGACGCTCTTATCCAGAGCGACTTACAAATTGGTGCATTCACCTGAACAGAATCAGTCTGCTACGGAACACTACTTGCTGACATCAATCTCGCTGAAAGTTGGCCTGAACATAATCAGTCTGCCGCTAAACACTACTTCCTGACATTAATCTGGCTGAAGGTTGGCCTGAACAGAATCAGTCTGCTACGGAACACTACTTCCTGACATCAACCTGGCTGAAGATTAGCCTGAACAGAGTCAGTCTGCTACGGAACACTACTTCCTGACATTAATCTGGCTGAAGGTTGGCCTGAACATAATCAGTCTGCCGCTAAACACTACTTCCTGACATTAATCTGGCTGAAGATTGGCCTGAACAGAATCAGTCTGCTACGGAACACTACTTCCTGACATTAATCTGGCTGAAGGTTGGCCTGAACAGAATCAGTCTGCTACGGAACACTACTTCCTGACATCAACCTGGCAGAAGGTTAGCCTGAACAGAATCAGTCTGCTACGGAACATTACTTCCTGACATCAATCTGGCTGAAGATTGGCCTGAATAGAATCAGCCATGTGAGTTCACAGCTACTGACAGAGGTGATGCTTTTATCTTATAACACATAGCTAGGAACAAGACTAACAGACCAGCCATAACCTCAAATAGGGGAGGGATGAAGGAAGGAAGGGTGCATTTATTAAGTATTTGAACATGGCCACATTGTCCCGAGGCTCTATGACATCAGTGAAATGTCCTCATAGCCTTGTGTTAGCTAGTTAACATGTCTTTCCCTCCAATGTGGTCTAATACCTCTCTCCCTCCCCTGGTTCCCAACAAACACTTTCTTTGTGTGTGAGTGAAACAGGCCCAAGAGCAGCACTCAGCCCCCTGACACACAGGCCATGTGATTGCTGTTATGCATTTGCACAAGAAACCCAGTCCAGACAGAGATGACTAGAGGAACCCAGTCCAGACAAAGATGACTAGAGGAACCCAGTCCAGACAGAGATGACTAGAGGAACACATTCCAGACTATATTATGGGTAGTACCAGGAGTTCTTCATACACTGGACTCAATCTTCAGATACAATACTGTATTGTATATGTTTTATCCTAAATGCTTTTCATATTGAGACAAGTCCTAACTTGAGATCAACATGCATTATTCATTCCCCCCCCCCCCCACAAATCTCCCATTGTCTTCAATGCATGTTTCAAGTGAGGATCTGACCCCTTTTGAGCAACTAAGACTCTCTACCCACCACACATAACAAGAAGTAAGTCATATGCTTTTGAAGGCTGGAGTCTTTAGCTTGTTCACTCTTGCAATAGCAGTAACAGTCTTAACATGCAACATGTATGGTACCTGAACATGGTATGCTAATCCACCCTGATGCCTAGCTGTCAGCCTGTCAGCTGAGAAAGGATCTACATGTCTGACCAATACACTGCCTGAGGGACTGGACTGACATAAACACACATCTTTTTAGTTTTTCCAGATTCATTAAAACTTCTTATCATAGTTCTCTTAGTTAAGTAATAGTGTGTATAACGTGCATTAACAATGATTATGTGCATAAAAAATGGTTTTCAAATGTATTGATAAAAACAACCAATGCAAAGATAGCACTGTGCAGAACAGTCATAATTCAGGACCAGGAGGCATACATTGTTAATAGCACTTTGCAAACAGCAACCCTGTTGGCTTGGCACCACATTATGATGTAATATATCATTGAAATGTCCAAACACAACTCCATAATGTTATAAGCAAATGATCCCCATTCATACCTTGATACTGAAGGACCTCCTCATATTCCTCTTGTGTTCTCCTGTAGCCCTGAGTGTGTTGGTGGCCTCTACGGGTGGCTGTGTAGATGCCTGCATAGTTCCTCCACTCTCCTGGGGTCCTTCCTGGATCTTCTTCCGGTACCTTTCCCCCTCTCTGTCCCCCTCCCCGTCTCTCCCCAAGCCCCCGTCTCCCTCCCAGCCCTCCCCTGGCTGTCTCTCTTCGGGGCTGGGGCAGTCATCACTGGCCCTGGAGTGACAGAGGATCAGAGACCTGGAAGGAAGAAGAAGAAGAAGAAGAAGAAGAAGAAGAAGAAGAAGAAGAAGAAGAAGAAGAAGAAGAAGAAGAAGAAGAAGAAGAAGAAGAAGAAGAAGAAGAAGAAGAAGAAGAATTAACGGGAAAAGGAAAAGGCATATCGTTGCTACCTCGTATTCCAACCAAAAATCCATTATGCTCCCAGCAAGGCCTCCGCACATTGGCTTTGACTAAACCAAGCAGCCTGAAGAGCGGTGTGCTACGAACAGATTCCATACCTGGAGAGCATGGCTAGCTTGTTGGAGCGGTGGCGGTGGCTGTGGCTAGCGTTGGTGGTGTTGCTCTTCCCAGAGTCCCTGCCTCGCCTCTCCATCCTCCGAGCTGCCGCCGTGCTGGCTTTCCTCCTCTGGTAGGAGTATCTCTGGGGCATGGCCGTTAGAGTGTGTGTGTGTGCTGCTTGTGTGTGTGCTGCTAACACACTCTCACACACACTCCTCCCAGCCGGCACACAGGCTAATGGAGAGGGACACTCTGCAAGGCAATTTGAAAATTCAATTAGGAAGTCTGTCTGTGTGTGTGTGTGTGTATGTGTACGTGTATATGTGTGTGTCTGCATGCGTGCGTGTGTGTGTGTGTGTGTGTGTGTGTGTGTGTGTGTGTGTGAGCGTGCGTGTGTGTGTGTGTCCGTGCATGCATGCTTGCATGCTTGTGTGTGTCATAAGTGTTCTGAGAATCTGCTGAGGCAATGGTCGAAGCAGAGATAAGAGATCTTTTCTTCCCTGAAAACAGCAGCATGTTGCTGCTAGAGCCTCCTGAATAGGGCTTAATCAGACTCCTGATATTTAGACTGCACACACTGTAAACACACATGTACGTGCAAACAAAGACACGCATTAATATACACACGTGCACACACATGCACACACGTGCACACATGTGCACGGACACACACACACCAAAGCTCCTTCCCCCGGGATTTGAGGTCATGGAGACCATGAACTTACAGTAACCACACTAACGGAGATCTGCACTGAGATTGTTCTGGGCTCACAAAGTGCCTCCCAAATGGCCTTATGAGCCCTGGTGAAAAGTAGTGCACTAAATAGGGAATAGGGTGGCATTTGGAACGCAACACTTAGAATAGGAAAACCCCTACATAATAAAGTAAACAAACCCATACACATTTCAACTGATCCAGCTGCTACTGTTTATTGTCTATCCTGTTGCCTACTCACTTTATTCCTACACTCTTAGAAAAAAGGGTTACAAAAGGGTTCTTCGGCTGTCCCCATAGGAGAGCCCTTTTTGGTTCCAGGCAGAACCCTTTTTGGTTCCAGGTAGAACCCTTTTGTGTTTCATGTAGAACCCTCTGTAGAAAGGGTTCTACATGGAACCCAAAAGGGTTCTACCTGGAACCAAAAAGGGGACAGCCGAAGAACAGCCGAAGAACCATTTAAGGCTCTAGATAGCACGTTTTCTTCTAAGAGTATAGTTATATGTACGTATCTACCTCAATTACCTCATACCCCTGCACATCGACTCGGTACTGGTACCCCGTGTATATATCCAAGTCATCATTACTCACTGTGCATCTATTATTACTTTGGTAACACTTTACTTGACACCTAGTGTCATGACACGTTATAACACGATCATAACCATGTCATAATATGTCATAACACTGTCATGACCCATATATTTACATCTGTTGTGACATATATTGCGTTCTTTTTGTGGCTGGTTATGACACCTACATAAGAGTGTCAAAACCTATATTTATTCAAATGTGTTTTTTCCCTGCCAAGAAATTTCCATTTTCATTGTATTTTGAATAACTTGTTGAAAATACACTTCATGACACTGTTATGAACCATTATCATCATCCTGTGTCACTTTACTTGGACTAAGAAAATACACTTTATGACAATGTCAAGAAGCGTTATGACCATCATAAAAATATAAGCCAGATAGGCTTAGCCAGATAGGCTGCCAGTCATCAGTCAGAGTGTCTTGTCCTGCTCCTGAAATCTGCTCCTGCACTCATCCCAGTCATCAGCAACAGAGCATTGGGGTAGGTGCATGTCTGACATAAATGTATGCGCAATTACAATGATAATTAAATATGGTCAATTTCAGAAAATGTCATATAACAAATACTGTTGACAAGTAGGCTATGGTGTAATGGCATGTTTTGCCTTGTGTGGTAGGTCTTGTGGGTTTTGACACTCTTATGTAGGTGTCATAACCAGCCATAAAATAACGAGATACATGTCACAACAGGTCTAAATATATGTGTCATGACAGTGTTAGGACCATATTATGACAGGTTATGACAAGTTATGTCAGCTGTTGTGACATATTATGACATAGTTATGATCGTGTCATAAAGTGTTATGATGCTAGGTGTCAAGTAAAGTGTTACCATTACTTTTATTATTCTGTGTTTTACTTTTTTATTATTTCTCTATTTTCTTTCTCTCTGTTAGTCTACACCTGTTGTTTATGAAGAATGTGACTAATAACATTTGATTTGATTTACTGATGCATACAAGTAAATGGTATATAAGTGTACCACTGTAGCACTAGTAATAATAGTATAGACTATTATTAGTATTGAAGTATAGTCCAGTAGCAGTCGTAGTAGTAAGAGTTGGGAGTTGGTGTGTTCATCACACTAATAGTATAAGTGAAGGTCTCCTGAGTAACTGCTACTCTCTCACTATAAGAAACTTATATGATTTTTTTATTTTTTTTATTTCACCTTTATTTAACCAGGTAAGCCAGTTGAGAACAGGTTCTCATTTACAACTGCGACCTGGCCAAGATAAAGCAAAGTAGTGCAATAAAAACAACACAGAGTTACATATGGGGTAAAAAACATAAAGTCAGAAATACAACAGAAAATATATATACAGTGTGTGCAAATGTAGCAAGTTATGGAGGTAAGGCAATAAATAGGCTATAGTGCAGAATAATTACAATAGTATTAACACTGGAATGCTAGATGTGCAAGAGATTATGTGCAAATAGAGATACTGGGGTGCAAAAGAGCAAAATAAATAACAATATAGGGATGAGGTAGTTGGGTGGGCTAATTTCAGATGGGCTGTGTACAGGTGCAGTGATCGGTAAGGTGCTCTGACAACTGATGCTTAAAGTTATTGAGGGAGATAAGAGTCTCCAGCTTCAGAGATTTTTTTTTTTCTGCATATGCATTATAGATGTTGCTGTTTCACTCAAGTCAGAAACACTTAGCTAAGTATACAGCAGGCTACATACACTGTGTTCTGAGATATGATACTGTGGAAAACAAACAATTTGAAGATTTTCTGCACAGTATGTTTATTAGCTAGCTAGCCAGTCAGTTTAAGTGGAATGATTCCAATAATTGTTCAAATTAACTGTCAATATGCCAACATTCCATACAAATGACGCAGTCAATCCACAGCCAGACACTGGCTGAAATCATTAGCTGTTAGGACTTAGAGAAGTTGTAAATGCAACAAAGTACTGACACTGTTTGATATTATAGCAACGTTTATTACACCAGCTTTCCAAGAAAACAAACATTGAGACAGTTATGGTCTGTTGACATATATTTTAGAGGTTATTTATACAGAACATGTCTATAACACCTGTATCAACTGTATTTATAATTATATGAGAATATTTTAGGTTAACAATCATTCTATTACACAATGTCTGATATAGCACATGTTTTATTTGTATCTTCCTGCAGAAGTCAAATCTGGATTATGCCTCTACTGCCATTCATTCCAATTAGACTGCTTTGGATTTCTCCCTGACCACAATGGCTTTTCATACCATTCTGGAACGTTGAGGGTTTATGACATAGTCTCTCTAGTAATATATTGGGATATCTATACTCCTGCCCTATGGGCTGCTTACTTACTTACTTTACATACAGTAATACAACCCCACTGTCATGCTTTGCTCTGTATTGTTATGTTTGCTGTTGACTGTCATTGTCACGGTTTCGGCCGAGGCTGCTCCTTCTCCTTGTTCGGGCAGGCTTCGGCGGTCGTCGTCCCCGGAGTACTAGCTGCCACCGTTCGTTGTTTCTGTGTGTGTTTGGTTTGGTCTGATTTGTTACACCTGTTGCTCATTTCGTCTTGATTATGTGTCCTTTAAGTTCTCGTTGTTTCTGTCTTGTGGTTGTGTGTAGTTGTTCGATGTCAGCAGGTGTTGCCAGTCAGTTTGTGCTCTATGTTATTAGAGAGTCCGCACGTTGTGCGTTTGTTGTACTTTTACGCTGAGTGCGTTTATTTTTCCTTGTTCGACCGGCTCTGTTTGTAGCCGTTATTTTCTGTGGACTTTATTAAAGTGTTTTTTGGACTTGCATCTGCATCCTGCAATTGATTCCACACCACACCTACGCCCGTCCTTGACAGTCATGTACAGACCCTTTCTCTGTATTGTGTTGTTTACTGTTGACTGTCATGTACAGATCCTTTCTCTGTATTGTGTTGTTTGCTTTTGACTGTCATGTACAGACCCTTTCTCTGTATTGTGTTGTTTGCTGTTGACTGTCATGTACAGATCCTTTCTCTGTATTGTGTTGTTTGTTGTTGACTGTCATGTACAGACTGTTGACTGTCATGTACAGACACTTTCTCTGTATTGTGTTGTTTGCTGTTGACTGTCATGTATAGACCCAGGAAGCCAAACTGTTTGCAAAGACATCATTATTATTTATTCTGTGAAATCCTGGTTTAAACTGTAATCGCACATCTCTACAACCAGGAAATTTGTTTACAAACAGAAATTGCATCCCATGACAAATTCTGGTAGTTGTGCATGTTGTTGTGCATGTGTGACTCTTTGGAAAGCATTTCCTCTTAAAAAACAATCAACATTATTCATCATTCTTTGAGGTTGTTCGAATAAGTGCAGTGGGCTTTGGCCCGTGACGTGAACAGGCGAAAGCAGTGAGGGAGGAGCGCCATTCTTAAATCGAACAGTAATCTGCGCTCCTCGTCATGTTGTCAACAAGGCAGCATGATGCATTGTTCAGAAACATACATCTCTTTTCCATAAAATATATGTTCTATTTTTTTTTTACTCGTTTTCATTGGGAAGGCAGATAAAGCCTTTTTATCAAAAGCAAACACTTCTCCATGTAAAAACACAGAATCCTACTCACTACGCCACGTGCTTAACCTACGTCACTTTTGTTTTGAGACTACTTTGCGGTCGGCCAAAATGGGGCACCTGGCTCACGCCGAGGAGGGATCCCGGTTCCAGAACGAATGCATTCAACGCTAACCCGGTTCACCAGGGGCAGGCCCAGGGCATTAATATAATCCCCTCATTGGTCTGGAGACGTGAAAGTACATTTGATTGGTTGGTTGCTTGTTCTGATGATGTCACACGACCAATAAAAATGGCTATCAGTGCCACCTCAAAATAACATTGTGTACTTTATGTTCCCAGCCCAATAAATGGCTATCAGTGCCGCTTCAAAATAACATTGGGTACTTGATGTTCCCAGCCCAGTAAATGGCTATCAGTGCCGCTTCAAAATAACATTGGGTACTTGATGTTCCCAGCCCAGTGAATTAGATCATTTACAAAACACTTCATTCATGGTGGAACGATGCCTGTTGTTGAGACCAATTGCAATAATGAGAGAAACCAGACAGCTTGGAATGTAAATAATTCCATAGAGTAATCTGGAGAGAGAGATATTCTCTGCAATAACGCCTGTCAATAATGCCCAAGAATAGAAGAAAAAAAATTAGAACTAAAAACAATTATTAACAAAAATATGAAAGGGTAAGACTTAATATGAACCCTGTGTCATAAAGGTTACATAAGACTGTCATATCAATGACATAACATGTTATAAGCAATGATGACTGACTGGTGTTAATAGATAGATGGGAGGTGTTGAATGGAATTGAAGGATGGGACTAATAACAACTAACAACAAACAATAACAAGATAACTAATAATGTAGGCACGCTGTATCCATAATACGTGTATGGGTTGTAGGTTGGGAGCTTTTGTGAAGGAGCACAGTTAGAAAGATATGGCATATAGAAGCAAACCGGATGGACATCATGAAAATGATCGGAGAGGTTGAGAGTAGAAGAAGTTCAGGAGAAAGAACAAACAAAATGTAATTACTGTAAAATTGACTGTGTCCATAAAATGTAGATAGTGGGTATGGGCTGGAAGTAGAGGCCTAGGTGTTGTTGTTCACTAGTTTACTCCAAGTGGGGAAAGGGTGGCGGGGTTGGAAAGTAATAAAGGGGAATATAAAAAAATATAAAAAATAAAATGCTGACTGACAGGCCTCTCATGCTGAGCCAATGCATATTGGGTCTTCATTTCCCCCCTTCCACACACACACACACACACACACACACACACACACACACACACACACACACACACACACACACACACACACACACACACACACACACACACACACATACACACACACACAACCCTGTCCCAGCCACATGTCTTTGGTCACTTCCCTGCTCTCTGTGTTCCCTGTCCAAGGACCACAGGAGCTGACTTCCACAGGAGCTGTGATGTCACATGCTGACAAATACCTCTCTGTCTGCTGGTTGATACAACACTATGGTGTGGTCTTCCAATAACACATGTGAGGCTAAGTGGAAACCACATGTTGTTTTTTAAAGATAATTGGCAGCACTGATAACGGAAGGATGTTTGTCATTATTGTAATGATGAGGCAAGCAGCACACAGTCCCATTTAGTGTGTTTGTTGTAAATGCTTCAGGTTGGCTAATAATCCCTCAGCTCAGATACAGTAGATAGACTGGAGACATGGATCTGCATCATCTTGTAGGTTTGTTGAAGGTCGTCCTCTCTCTCCATCCCTCTCTATCTTCCTCTGTTTACTGTTCACTGCTGCCTGTAACCTCTCTCTCTCTCATCCCCACTTATCTTTCTCTCTCCCTCCTCTCTCTCTCCTCCCCCTTCTCTATCTCTCTCTCTCTCGCTCTGTCTCTCTCTCTCTCATCCCCACTTATCTTTCTCTCTCCCTCCTCTCTCTCTCCTCCCCCTTCTCTATCTCTCTCTCTCGCTCTGTCTCTCTGTCTCTCCTCCCCACTTATCTTTCTCTCTCCCTCCTCTCTCTCTCCTCCCCCTTCTCTATCTCTCTCTCTCGCTCTGTCTCTCTCTCTCTCCTCCCCTTCTCTCTCTCTCTCTTGCTCTGTCTCTCTCTCTCTCTCCTCCCCCTTCCCTTCTCTCTCTCTCTCCTCCCCCTTCTTTCTCTCTCTCTCTCTCTGTCTCTCTCTCTCTCTCTCCCCATGTTGGTTTGAGAGCACAGTAAACCCCACACGCGCGTGCGCGCGCACACACATACAAACACACGCACACACACACACACACACACACACACACACACACACACTGATGCTGACACAGCTTAAGCTCAAGGTCAACTTGCCTCTTCTAGACTGTTGACTTGACTTCTACTCAGGGTAGGGTATTGGTTAGTGCACTAGGTAGATATGAATGGCTTTTCTAATATTTGTTTTCAGATAATTGGCTATACCAAAGTGAAAGTGAAAGAATAGGTCTACAGGGTAGATAGCCTGTGTCAGCAGTGACATGCCTGGGCCTACAATGACTCTGGTCTAGATTGTCACATGTGACGCAGCATGCGAACGAAGTGTTTTCATCAAAATTCATTTTTTTGCGGAACTTCCTTCTTGAAAATGTGATCTTTCAGGTGCCTTAATAACAAACTAGAATGTGAAGTGTAAATACTAATACAAATGTTAAATTACGAGCGAAGCTGGTAAGAATGTTATCTGAATGTATACCTGCCAAACAAGAGGAGGATGGGCTCCTTCTTTAGAGCCTGGTTCCTCTTAAGGTAGTTCGTCTTAGGGAGTTTGTCCATAGCAGCCCCTGTCCTTCTGCTGCTATTGCTGCCATGTCTTTAGGGGTCAGGCCCAGGTTATTGTTAAGCACTTTGCCAGAAATGCATTTAGGAAAAAGCAATATACACATTTTGGCTGTTGAACACAGAAATGCCATCTCATCATAGTATCTAGGTACCCAGCATCTACTGCCCAGGTTTTCAGTTGGTTCTGTACTCCAGTACTTGGCGCTATTAGACCTTAGCCCATAGAAATAGAATAACTAGAACAGACATTCTCATTAAAGTCAATGTACCATGATGGGTGGACCGGCGGCCATATTGAGTGAACCCATGCCAGTCATTATATTTCTAGGCCCTTGCCAGGCACAGAGTTGGTGACTGTGACCGTGTGTATTTCTGTGTGTGTTTTGTATAATCCTCTGGTATAAGGTCACTTGTTTAAAGGACTTAAGGGAGGAACGTTCACGTCTTCCAGTAATGGAACAGCAGCACTACAGAGTGACTCGGAATTTCCTCTGACACGAATAAAGTACTGATGTAATGGGACACAGCAGTAACACTGTTCTGAGAACTTTGGATTGGGAAGAGAGAGAGAGGGCTGTATATGAAGGTGTGTGTGTGTGTCTGTGTGTGTGTGTGTGTGTGTGTGTGTGTGTGTGTGTGTGTGTGTGTGTGTGTGTGTGTGTGTGTGTGTGTGTGTGTGTGTGTGTGCGTACGTGTGTGTGTGTGTGCGAATGCGCCCGCGTGTGTGCGCGCTGCGCTCACTAGTCGTGCATGCGTGAATGCCAGTGCTCTCACAGAAAACACATTTTCTGCCCATAGCTGCAGCGATGAGCTGGCATTACTGAGTGCAACAGAACGTGATTCAGAGAGAGAGAGGGGGCTGGACCTCTGCAGATGAGGGAGGCAAACAAAGTGTGTGTTGTTCCATATTAGGTTAAAGGACATAACATAACAATGTTTTCTTTTCAATAACTTTACAGTGCCTTCTGTATAGTCACTCAATCATGGATAATGAATGTATTAATATCCTGTAGCTGGATTTGGTTGGATGGGAATAATAAATAGCCATTGATTCTTTAAGAATTTAACCAATACATGCCTCATGAACTTAGTTCAGCTATCAAATCTGTCGCTTTGTTGTTGTAGGAATCCTAGATTGCCCCTTTAACGTAAAGGAAAACTCCACCCAAAAACGATCTTCTGGTATCTGTTCCATTAGTCCATTGTTGACATAGTCCCAAAGTGTTTTGCATGTCAGCAATAAAGTTTTCAAGATATGTAACTTTCAAAATACAGAAATACAGCCGGTATGATGTATTTTGCTTCATATGATGGAAAATGCATCATACCGGCTGTATATCTGTATTTTGAAAGTTACATATCTTGAAAACTTTACTGCTGACATTTTGGGACTATATCAACAATTGACTAATGGAACAAATACCAGAAGATCGTTTTGGGGAGGAGTTTTCCTTTAAATTCAGTCTGTGGAGATTCAGTCTGGATAACTGTCAGTTTCCGTTATGTTGTGTGTTTATGTGGAATGCTAAGCATGCAGTGTATAGCAAGTGTGTCCAGTCTGTGGCTAGCATGGGCTAGCATTCTCCGGCCAACAATGTAATGTGTCCCTGTGTGTTAGCCAAAGAGGAAGCCTTGCCCATCCACCCCTGTATTCACTTGGCTATTTGTGTTTTTAAAGATGTCTTGGAGCTGCTGGACACACACAGTGTTACGTAATTGGTCTACTCAGGAAGGTAGTGTGTGTGTGTGTGTGTGTGTGTGTGTGTGTGTGTGTGTGTGTGTGTGTGTGTGTGTGTGTGTGTGTGTGTGTGTGTGTGTGTGTGTGTGTGTGTGTGTGTGTGTGTGTGTGTGTGTGTGTGTGTGTGTGTGTGTGTGTGTGTGTGTGTGCGCGTGTGCGCGTGTGTGCGTGCGTGCGTGCGTGCGTGTGTGTGTGTGTGCTTGTATACACACATCCATCTCTCAAGGTCAACAAGTGCACCATTGAACTGCTCTGCAACCAATTTTGATAGTTGCAAAATATCATCCAAAGTATTTTACGGATCCCAGGACTCCATGTAATACATTCAAAGCTCTTCCTAAGTAATAGATTTAATGCTCTTCCTGAGTAAAGTCATAAGTTAAAGAAACACACATTACCAATGTGATATTGTTGTGTGAATTATTGTATGATATGATCAGTATTCTCTGTTAGTATTCTCTGTTACTTCATACAATATTCTCTGTCTTTCCACGAAGGAGTTATTCAGTTGAATTTGGGCAGTTGGAAAACATGTTCACCACCTTAGTGTGGTACACAACAAAGAAGTTCATAAAAATGGATTCTTAAAAATCTTTTTGGAAAAAGACACATTTTGGGAACAGTTTCAATATATCCCAATTCAACCCTTGTATTCAACGTGAGAGGTAAAAACTCACCATAGTCAGTCATCATCTCCTTCCCACAGCAGCCATGCTGAACAGGGTTTAACACCAGCGAACCCAGGGTTAGTTATAGTTGTCCAGGGGTAAACACCAGCAAACCCAGGGTTAGTTATAGTTGTCTAGTTTAACACCGGCAAACCCAGGGTTAGTTATAGTTGTCCAGTAATCCAGAGAAATATGCTGAGACAGATGAGATCTCAAAGTAGGAAGAAGTTGCTTCTAGACACTGATCTGAGGTCAGTTTTTTTTAGAAATCAGAGCGTGTAAACTGATCCTAGATCTGTGCCTTAGGATTTTTACCTTAAGCTGTTTACCTCTGTTTAATACTTCTCTCCTCCACAGAGCAGATCTGACGTTTCTCTAAAAGCATGGTCAGAGTTTAGTGAGTTAGATTGGGCATTTGTAACTACCGCCCTCCCTCCCTCCCTCCTTGCCTCCCTCCCTTCCCTCCCTCCTTCTCTCCCTCCTTTTCCCAGCTGGCTAGAGGACACAAGAGCTTGTCTCAGAGCTCCAGTCCTCCAAATCATTGGTCTTTTCCTGTGAGCCAAATCCAGAGGGAGCACTTAGTACTGTCTGACCTCACACCTACTCTGTGTCGCACAATGCTGCAGTCTTCACCGACTGTGTGTAGGGGTGTTTGGGGAGGGGATTGTGTGTGTGGTTGTGTGTGTGTGTAGTTGCATCAGCCAGTGTCTGTGTGTGTATACTGTACATACCTCTAAGGAGGAATAGATGCTCTATAGCCAACATGTGCCTTTCAGGAACAACTTTATAAAGTCTAGTAGATCTAGTAGGGGAAAGACATGCATAGAGTAGATCTGGTTAGAGAAACATATGCTCAGATAAGTCCTACAGAGGGAAAGTTATAGAATCATCCTGGTGAGGGAAAGATGTACACAGTTCTAACAGTACTGATCAAAACAGTTAAAGACATGCAGTTCTAACAGTACTGATCAAAACAGTTAAAGACATGCAGTTCTAACAGTACTGATCAAAACAGTTAAAGACATGCAGTTCTAACAGTACTGATCAAAACAGTTAAAGACATGCAGTTCTAACAATACTGATCAAAACAGTTAAAGACATGCAGTTCTAACAATACTGATCAAAACAGTTAAAGACATACAGTTCTAACAGTACTGATCAAAACCGTTAAAGACATGCAGTTCTAACAGTACTGATCAAAACAGTCAAAGACATGCAGTTCTAACAATACTGATCAAAACCGTTAAAGACATACAGTTCTAACAGTACTGATCAAAACAGTTAAAGACATGCAGTTCTAACACAGTCAGTAATGATGATATGAGAAGTCGTTTCTCTAACTAACAGGTCATATCTCACAGGTGATGAGAGCCTTCACTGTATTTCTAGAAACCAGTACATATATTACTATAATTGTACACAAATATATTTGTTACCTATGAATGGACTTTTGTTTCTTATGTTTTAGGGCAGGGGACCCACAGATTACTAAATACTGTAGGCTACTGTATATTTAACTCAGGGTCAGTGTAGACCAGACCTTCACAAGCATCTCTGCATGAATAAACCTGACCCCAATGAGCTCATGAACAGCCAGGCAGTCTGCTAGAATGAATGAATGAAGTCTAACTCGCAGTCCGCAGTCTCACACACTCTCACGCGTGCACACGCACTCATACACACACATGCACACATGCGCACAGACACAGACACACACACACACACACAGAGACACAGAGGGTTCCTCTGTGACGAGGAAGACGCAGGTTCTAAAAGCAACCAATTGAGGGAACGGTGTGTATGAATCATTGGGCACAAGGATCCCAAAACCAACACACAGGTCAGGTTGTGAAGCTTCTCTCCCTGCTACTGGTTGCATCAAGTAGAAGTCAATGGTCCCTAAAGGACTGTTAACCCTAACCCTAAAGGACTATTAACCCTAACGCTAAAGGACTGTTAACCCTAACCCTAAAGGACTATTAACCCTAACGCTAAAGGACTGTTAACCCTAACCCTAAAGGACTATTAACCCTAACGCTAAAGGACTGTTAACCCTAACCCTAAAGGACTGTTAACCCTAACCCTAAAGGACTGTTAAACCTAACCTTTAAATGACTGTTAACCCTAACCCTAACCCTAACCCTAAAGGACTGCTAACCCTAACCCTAAAGGACTGTTAACCCTAACCTTTAAAGGACTGTTAACCCTAACCCTAAAGGAAAGCTAACCTTAACCCCAAAGGACTGTTAACCCTAAAGGACTGTTAACCCCAAAGGACTGTTAACCCTAAAGGACTGTTAACCCTAAAGGACTGTTAACCCTGACCCTAAAGGACTGTTAACCCTAACCCTAATGGACTGTTAACCCTAACCCTAAAGGACTGTTAACCCTAACCCTAAAGGAATGTCAACCCTAACCCTAAACGACTGTTAACACTAACCCTAAAGGACTGTTAACCCTAACCCTAACCCTAACCCTAACCCTAACCCTAACCCTAAAGGACTGTTAACCCTGACCCTAAAGGACTGTTAGCACTAACCCTAAAGGACTGTTAACCCTTTAAGTTACTGTTAACCCTAACCCTAACCCTAACCCTAAAGGACTGCTAACCCTAACCCTAAAGGACTGTTAACCCTAACCCTAAAGGACTGTTAACCCTAACCCTAAAGGACTGTTAACCCTAACCTTTAAAGGACTGTTAACCCTAACCCTAAAGGACTTTTAAGCCTAACCCTAAAGGACTGTTAACCCTAACCCTAAAGGACTGTTAACCCTAAAGGACTGTTAAACCTAACCTTTAAATGACTGTTAACCCTAACCCTAAAGGAAAGCTAACCTTAACCCCAAAGGACTGTTAACCCTAAATGACTGTTAACCCTAAAGGTCTGCTAGCCCTAACCCTAAAGGACTGTTAACCCTAACCCTAATGGACTGTTAACCCTAACCCTAAAGGACTGTCAACCCTAACCCTAAATGACTGTTAACCCTAACCCTAAAGGACTGTTAACCCTAACCCTAAAGGACTGTTAACCCTAACCCTAAAGGACTGCTAACCCTAACCCGAAAGGACTGCTAATCCTAATCCTAAAGGACTGCTAACCCTAACCCTAAAGGACTGCTAATCCTAATCCTAAAGGACTGCTAACCCTAACCCTTAAAGGTATGTTAACCCTAACCCTAAAGGACTCCTAACCCTAACCCTAAAGGACTGTTAACCCTAACCCTAAAGGACTGTTAACCCTAACCCTTAAAGGACTGTTAACCCTAACCCTAAAGGACTGTTAACCCTAACCCTAAAGGACTGCTAACCCTAACCCTAAAGGACTGCTAATCCTAATCCTAAAGGACTGCTAACCCTAACCCTTAAAGGTCTGTTAACCCTAACCCTAAAGGACTCCTAACCCTAACCCTAAAGGACTGTTAACCCTAACCCTAAAGGACTGTTAACCCTAACCCTTAAAGGACTGTTAACCCTAACCCTAAAGGACTGTTAACCCTAACCCTAAAGGACTGCTAACCCTAACCCTAAAGGACTGCTAATCCTAATCCTAAAGGACTGCTAACCCTAACCCTTAAAGGTCTGTTAACCCTAACCCTAAAGGACTCCTAACCCTAACCCTAAAGGACTGTTAACCCTAACCCTAAAGGACTGTTAACCCTAACCCTTAAAGGACTGTTAACCCTAACCCTAAAGGACTCCTAACCCTAACCCTAAAGGACTGCTAACCCTAACCCTAAAGGACTGCTAATCCTAATCCTAAAGGACTGCTAACCCTAACCCTTAAAGGTCTGTTAACCCTAACCCTAAAGGACTCCTAACCCTAACCCTAAAGGACTGTTAACCCTAACCCTAAAGGACTGTTAACCCTAACCCTTAAAGGACTGTTAACCCTAACCCTAAAGGACTCCTAACCCTAACCCTAAAGGACTGCTAACCCTAACCCTAAAGGACTGTTAACCCTAACCCTAAAGGACTCCTAACCCTAACCCTAAAGGACTGCTAACCCTAACCCTAAAGGACTGCTAACCCTAACCCTAAAGGACTGTTAACCCTAACCCTAAAGGACTCCTAACCCTAACCCTAAAGGACTGCTTAGCCTCCTCCCTTGGTGATGGCTAGTGGTGCCAACAACTCATATGAAAGAATAATTTCATGACCAGACTGTAGGGAAAGAGAAGGGGAAAGAGAGAGAGAGAGAGAGAGAGAGAGAGAGAGAGAGAGAGAGAGAGAGAGAGAGAGAGAGAGAGAGAGAGAGAGAGAGAGAGAGAGAGAGAGAGAGAGAGAAATAACATACAATAAGGAAGTAGGAATCACAAAAACAACGCACAACATTAACATTTCAGATACCTCTATAGGATTTTTTGTGTCTAAACAAACATTTTCTGGTGTCTAAACAAACATACAATTTTGTTCTTATTCCATATGTCTCTGGGCTTGATATTGAGAACAGCTTGCCGAATTGAAATGTAAGCTTATATTGCCCTCTAGTGGTAGAAGTAACCCCTCACTACATCCAACTTGCTCTACCACACCAAGGCTATTTTTAGACAGATTTTTTTCCAGTAATCAGATCAGCTCTGAAAAATATCGGACTAAAAAGATCTGATGTTATTGGTCAAAATACCAATTAGTGGAAAATATATCAGAATTGGGCTGCCTGTGTAAATTACATATGAGTCTAGTCCAAAACTAATCCCTGGCTTCCTCTCCTAGACTATTTCATTGTAAAATCAACCCTGTACTACCACTTTATTTGACAGGGACAACATACAATTAAAACATACATCTCACAAGAAATGTGATACATTGTACTAGAGTTAGCTGAAATGTCCTCAGGCAGGTGAACAATACAGGTGAACAAAGCATTTAATAGATGTAAGCACATGAATGGATGTCAAATATTGACTAACCTCAAAGGTGGAGTTGCTTGAGACAAATCTATTTCCCTTTTCTAGTTGGCCAATGCTCTCGTGTTGTCTGGTGTTCTATACCTTTTCCACACTATTGAGCCGAGCTGAGCCGAACCAAGCTGTACTGCACTCGCCTGGTTTAGCATCCACTATAGATGCAGGAACTGTGCTGGAAAGAACAATGTGACAAGAAAATATCAGCGTTAGCTGAGTACGGTTCTGGTCTGGTCGGGTCTTTACCTTTAGAAAGGTAATCTGCTCTATGAGGAACATAACCTTTTTTATCCTCTCCAGCAGATGGTGTTGTTGTCTCTGTAGTACACAACCTGATAAGGGCGAGGTCGTTGTACAACCTCCCTTCCCTATTAAAAGTACTGGAGAAAGTGGTTGCGAACTAGCTTCAATCGCATCTGTCATCTAATCAGGTTTTCCAGTCTGGCTTCCGGCCCTTGCACAGCACCGAAACAGCTCTGGTTAAAGTTACCAACGACCTACTGATGGCTGCTGGTTCTGGATCTCCCAACATCCTCCTCCTCTTAGATCTCAGTTCTACTTTTGACTCCATAGAACACACCATCCTCCTGCAGCGTCTCAAAAAGCACACTGCTGTCTCTGGAACATCTCTGAAACAGCTCCTACCTCTCCAATAGAAAGCAATACATCCCTATTGGAGAGTCCAGATTGGAGGAGTCTGCAGTCATATGCAGCGTCCCACAGGGGTCAGTGCTGGGGCCTATCCTGTTTTTAATTTACATGCTTCCTCTCTGCCAAATCCTCAGCGATTATAACATAAACTTCCACTGCTACGCTGACGATACCCAAGTATATATTAACACCAAACCGGACACCATCTCTGCCATTGCTAAACTCAGCAGCTGCCTAGAGGACATCAGGGAGCGGACGAAAGAGAACTTCCTTCAGTTGAACAGCAGCAAGACTGAGGTAATGCTTATTGGGACACCCAAGCAGGTCACTAGTGCTGGAAACATCTGCCCTACAATCAATGGCCAGGTAACCCACCTGTCCTCTGTCGTCTCCAACCTAGGAGTCAAGTTTCATCCTTCTCTGTCCTTCAATGCCCACAAAAAACGAATATGTAAAACATCATTTTTCCATCTTAAAAACATTGCCCAGGTCATACCATCATTCCCGCAGCCAGACGCATAGAAAACCATCCACGGCTTAATCTTACGGCAACGTGTTGTTTGGGTGCCTCCCAGCCAAATCACTACAAAGGCTTCAACTAATCCAGAATAGTGCTGCCAGGGTCCTGACCAGGACCAAGAAGTCAGACCACATCACCCCGATCCTGGCCCAACTCCAGCATCGACTTCAAAATTCTCCTGCTTGTATTTAAAGCCTTGAATGGATTGAGCCCCACATACATCAGCGACCTCATATCAATCAGCGAGCCACCTCGAACTCTCTACTCCAGCAACTCCCTACTGCTTCTAGTCCCCAAGTCTCCGAACTATGGGGGACCCAGCCCTTTGCTCCCTGTCTCTTCTCTCTGACCATCTGAAAGCCGCTCCATCACTCAGAACTTTTAAAACAGGCCTTAAAACCCACTTCTACAGACTGTTTTTTCATAGTCCTAGACACAATCTAAAATGGATTTAGCACCTAGCCCACTATTGCTATTTGACCTGCCTTGATTCTAATTGTACGTTGTTTTAATTGTATATATCTATAATTGTTTTCCTCAGTAGAGCTTTGTGATAACTCTGTAATGAAAAGTGCTATACAAATTAAATGTATTATTATTATTATTATTATTATTATTATTATTATTATAATAGTCCAGTGTTTCCCAACTCCGGTCCTCGAGTACCCCCAACAGCATAATGTTTGTGGAATCAGGTGTGCTTGTTCGGGGCCACAACACAAATATGTACTGTTGGGGGTAGAGGAGGTCTGGAGTTGGGAAACACTGGCCTATATCATAGCTACATAACAGAGCACATGTTACTGAGTTATATTACAGGAGGCCTGGCATTGGGAAACAATGGCCTATATCATAGCTACATAACAGAGCACATGTTACTGAGTTATATTACAGGAGGCCTGGCATTGGGAAACAATGGCCTATATCATAGCTACATAACAGAGCACATGTTACTTAGTTATATTACAGGGGGCCTGGCGTTGAGAAACACTGGCCTATATCATAGCTACATAACAGAGCACATGTTACTGAGTTATATTACAGGAGGCCTGGCATTGGGAAACAATGGCCTATATCATAGCTACATAACAGAGCACATGTTACTGAGTTATATTACAGGAGGCCTGGAGTTGAGAAACACTGGCTTATATCATAGCTACATAACAGAGCACATGTTACTGAGTTATATTACAGGAGGCCTGGAGTTGGGAAACCCTGGCCTATATCATAGCTACATAACAGAGCACATGTTACTGAGTTATATTACAGGAGGCCTGGAGTTGGGAAACACTGGCCTATATCATAGCTACTAACAGAGCACATGTTACTGAGTTATATTACAGGAGGCCTGGAGTTGGGAAACACTGTGTATAGTCTACTCTAGTCAGTCCACTTTGTGAAATCATCTGCAAACAGTTGTATTTTTAGGTACAGTTTCAGACAGACCCGCACACACACCTATTCCTTCCTGCTACCATGGAGGCTGTTTACAAAGGATGTTTTGTCTTTCTCCCTCTGAGGTGTGGCCGTTTCCTACACACACACACACACACACACACACACACACACACACACACACACACACACACACACACACACACCCCAAGTCACAGTTCCTGCTGTATCCGGCCTGATCTGAGGTTGCTCCAAACCACCACTAACAGAACACACACACTATAGCAGCTGATTCAAATGATCAAAGCTAGATGATTAGTAGATTATTTGAATCAGCTGTGTAGTGCTAGGGCAAAAAACTAAATGTGTACCCCTTGGGGTCCCGAGGACCGAGTTTGGGAAAAGCTGTATTACAGCTTCCTAGCTGTCTGCTCCCTGCTCTCTCTCTTTCTTGCTCCCTCTCACCCTCTCTCTCTCACCCTCTCTCTCTCTCCCGCTCTCTCACACACACACACACACACACACACACACACACACACACACACACACACACACACACACACACACACGCTCACACACACACACTTGGTTTTAAACACAATTCGCTCTCCTCACAGCTCCCTCTCCCTCTCTCTCTCTCTCTTGCTCACCGCTCAGCTCCCACATTCCCCTGCCCCTTGCCTAGGAGAGCTCCCTCTCCCTCTCTCTCTTTCTCTTTCTCTTTCTCTTTCTCTTTCTCTTTCTCTTTCTCTTTCTCTTTCTCTTTCTCTTTCTCTCGCTCTCTCTCTCTCTCTCTCTCTTTCCCTCTCTCGCTCAGTTTCATTCACTTTATTGGCATGCTTGTTAAAAGTACAGTGTTGCCAACGCAGCTAATACCACAGTCAATTAGATTACAATAATGAGATTTTCTCTCTGGTCTTTCAACTCTCAGTCACGTTATACACTGAATGTACAAAACATTAGGAGCTCTTTCCATGACATAGACTGACCAGGTGAAAGTTATGATCCCTTATTGATGTCACTTGTTACATCCACTTCAATCAGTGTACATGAAGGGGAGGAGACAGGTTAAAGAAGGATTTTTAAGCCTTGAGACAATTGAGAAATGGATTGTGTATGTGTGCCATCAGAGGGTGAATGGGCAAGACAAAATATTTAAGTGCTTTTGAACGGGGTATGGTAGTAGGTGCCAGGTGCACTGATTTGAGTGTGTCAAGAACTGCAACGCTGCTGGGTTTTTCACGCTCAACAGTTTCCCGTGTGTATCAAGAATGGTCTACCACACAAAGGACATCCAGCCAACTTGACACAACTGTGGGAAGCATTAGAGTCAACATGGGCCAGCATCCCTGTGGAATGTTTTCGGCACCTTATAGAGTTGAGGCTGTTCTGAGGGCAAAAGATATTAGGAACTCAATATTAGGAAGGTGTTCCTAATGTTTTGTACACTCAGTTTATAGCTCAGTACTTGGTGGGTGTATCGCTGAAGTGATAATTGCCTGTGAAGAGATTGTTGTGGACTGTTGAGTTGCTGTGAGTGTCTGATTGATTTAGGTTTTCTAGTATATCTACTGTAAATGTCTAAAGCTGTCAAGGCTCCCTCCCAAACAATTGCTGAGAATCTGTAGACATTACAGGCCTGAACTATAAACACAAACACACAAAAAACTATTAATGTTATTCAGTTATTATGTGACTGTATAGATATCGTTACTCCGTTCTCATATCAATGGTATGATAATGACATTAATGTCATTCAGTTATGTGAACATAGGTAACAATATTCAGATATTGTCAACATAGAGGTGATGTTATGTTACTGAGTTATGTTACTAAGTGATGTTACTGAGTTATGTTACTGAGTGATGTTACTGAGTGACGTTACTGAGTGATGTTACTGAGTGACGTTACTGAGTGACGTTACTGAGTGATGTTACTGAGTGACGTTACTGAGTGACGTTACTGAGTGATGTTACTGAGTGACGTTACTGAGTGACGTTACTGAGTGATGTTACTGAGTTAAGTTACTGAGTTATATTACTGAGTTATGTTACTGAGTGATGTTACTGAGTGATGTTACTGAGTGATGTTACTGAGTGACGTTACTGAGTGATGTTACTGAGTGATGTTACTGAGTGACGTTACTGAGTGACGTTACTGAGTGATGTTACTGAGTTAAGTTACTGAGTTATATTACTGAGTTATGTTACTGAGTGATGTTACTGAGTGACGTTACTGAGTGACGTTACTGAGTGATGTTACTGAGTTAAGTTACTGAGTTATATTACTGAGTTATGTTACTGAGTGATGTTACTGAGTGATGTTACTGAGTGATGTTACTGAGTGATGTTACTGAGTTATGTTACTGAGTGATGTTACTGAGTGATGTTACTGAGTTATGTTACTGAGTGATGTTTCTGAGTGATGTTCCTGAGTTATGTTACTGAGTTAAGTTACTAAGTCATGTTACTGAGTTATATTACTGAGTTATATTATTGAGTTATATTACTGAGTTATATTACTGAGTTATATTATTGAGTTATATTACTGAGTTATGTTACTGAGTTATGTTACTGAGTTATGTTACTAGGTTATATTACTGAGTTATATTACTGAGTTATATTAATCAGTTATATTACTGAGTTATATTACTGAGTTATGTTACTGAGTTATATTAATCAGTTATATTACTGAGTTATATTACTGAGTTATGTTACTGAGTTATATTACTGAGTTATGTTACTGAGTTATATTACTGAGTTATGTTACTGAGTTATATTACTGAGTTATGTTACTGAGTTATATTACTGAGTTATATTAATCAGTTATATTACTGAGTTATATTACTGAGTTATGTTACTGAGTTATATTACTGAGTTATGTTACTGAGTTATATTACTGAGTTATATTAATCAGTTATATTACTGAGTTATATTACTGAGTTATGTTACTGAGTTATGTTACTGAGTTATATTACTGAGTTATATTACTGAGTTATATTACTGAGTTATATTACTGAGTTATATTAATCAGTTATATTACTGAGTTGTAGGTGACATTATTTAGTTGTGTGTGAGACAGAGAGGAGGGTTGAGACTCGGCATGGGAAGAGATTACGTCACACTCTGAGAATGTTCCCAGAGGAGAGGGTTACTGCTGGTTCACATTAGCCTCCTCCTTCACACACACACACACACACACACACACACACACACACACACACACACACACACACACACACACACACACACACACACACACACACACACATGCACACACACACACGCACAAACAAACGCACACAAACACGCACTCACACCCACACACACACACTCATACACACACACACACAGCTCATACTTAGCACACTCGTCTCAAAGTCATATCTTTGTGGACATTTATTACAAACTGTCAATGTAGTATTGCTTGCAGAACATGTCCACAGCCAGACAGGAATTGAATGTCTTTGACAGGGCGTTACCTGGATATGTCAAAATAATGAGCTCTGAATTCTCTCTGCTAAGAGGTCTGAAACTTTATGGCACAGGTGGCAGTCTGCTTCCCTACATGCAAGGTCACTGGTTCAAGTGACACTCCATTGAATAATACAGTAAGACTATTCACGGTTAAGAAATACTATTTACCACACCTTTCATGAGCTACACCCTGACTGTGTTCCAAATTCCACCCTATTCCCTTTATAGTGCACTACTTAGCCCATAGGGCTCTGTTCAAAAGTAGTGCACTATATAGGGAATAGGCTACTATTTGGTACACATCCCCTCTGTAAGTCATGCTCTGATGACTATAACATCACCCACCCTTCATGTTTCAGATGGGAACAGAATTAACACAGTACATTGTAACTCTAATCAAATCAAATCAAATTGTATTTGTCACATACACATGTTTAGCATATGTTATAGCAGGTGTAGCGAAATGCTTGTGCTTCTAGCTCCGACAGTGCAGTAATATCTAACAAGTAATATCTAACAATTTCACAACATATACCCAATACACACAAAACTAGTAAGGAATGGAATTTAAGAAAATATACATATTTGGACAAGCAATGACAGAGCGGAATGGACTAAGATACAGTAGAATATTATAGAATAGAATGCAGTATATACATATGAGATGAGTAGTGCAAGATATGTAAACATTATTAAAGTGACTAGTGTTCCATTTCTTAAAGTGGCCAGTGATTTCAATAGGCAGCAGCAGCCTCTAATGTGCTAGTGATGGCTATTTAACAGTCTGATGGCCTTGAGATAGAAGCTGTTTTTCATTCTCTCGGTCCCAGCTTTGATGCACCTGTGCTGATCTCGCCTTCTGGATGATAGCGGGGTGAATAGGCAGTGGCTCGGGTGGTTGATGTCCTTGATGATCTTTTTGGCCATCCTGTGACATCGGGTGCTGTATGTGTCTTGGAGGGCGGGTAGTTGCATTCAGCAGACCGCACCACCCTCTGGAGAGCCCTGCGGTTGTGGGCGGTGCAGTTGCCGTACCAGGTGGGAATACAGCCCGACAGGATGCTCTCAATTGTGGATCTGTAAAAGTTTGTGAAGGTTTTCGGTGCCAAGCCGAATTTTTTCAGCCTTCTGAGGTTGAAGAGGCTCTGTTGCGCCTTCTTCATCACACTGTCTGCGTGGGTGGACCATTTCAGTTTGTCGGTGATGTGTACGCCAAGGAACTTGAAGCTTTCCACCTTATCCACTGCGGTCCCGTCGATGTGGATAGGGGGGTGCACCCTCTGCTGTTTCCTGAAGTCCACGATCATCTCCTTTGTTTTGTTGACGTTGAGTGAGAGGTTATTTTCCTGGCACCACACTCCCAGAGCCCTCACCTCCTCCCTGTAGGAGGTCTCGTCATTGCTGGTAATCAAGCCTACTACTGTTGTGTCGTCTGCAAACTAAGGATCCACATTTCATGGATACAGCTTAGTTTATTATTATTCAAAACATGTCTAACTGGGATGAGTTTCCCTTCGACAACCTAGCTGCACAGCCGCGAGAGGATAATGATTGCAAAATCAACATTTAAGAGTAAATCTTCTGTGTGTGAATCAACGCAATTCATCAATTGATGCACTTTGCTGCTCTACGAGCAGTGTGGGTCTGGGCTGGGGTGGACTGGGACCAGAAATCCTGTATTTTTACACACCGGCCCACCGCCACCAGGCATTTGCCCGAACTGCCCTATGGCCAGTCCGTTTCTTGGTCTGCTTCGTCAATAGAATAAAGTAACATGTTAGTTACGAGACTTTCTGAAAACTCACCACTGAAAAGTCTTTAATATTCTGCCTTCCAGAAAAGACCTCAGGTCAAGTTTCACCTAACCTTACTTTCTTTGAAACTGACAACCTTGTTTTTACTGAACCTTTGATAAGCTAGCCTACACGCTCTCTACTCTCACCTTCTGGTGACTGCTGATCACCCACCCTTGAGCTAGAGGACTGGCCTCTAGACAAGAGGAAGTTACCAGACAAACCACTGGTGGGCCCTGGCTAGAGGACTGGCCTCTAGACAAGAGGAAGTTACCAGACAAACCACTGGTGGGCCCTGGCTAGAGGACTGGCCTCTAGACAAGAGGAAGTTACCAGACAAACCACTGGTGGGCCCTGGCTAGAGGACTGGCCTCTAGACAAGAGGAAGTTACCAGACAAACCACTGGTGAGCCCTGGCTTGGTAGCAGGGGATATGACTTGTGGTAGGGGACATGATCTGTGGGAAACTCCATACAGATAGACTCACAGGTGGCTTTTAATGAGTTTACTTAAAACAATGGAATCAGGGAGGTCAAGCATCAAGCTCTATCCTGCTGAGTGTGTGTGTGTGTGTGTGTGTGTGTGTGTGTGTGTGTGTGTGTGTGTGTGTGTGTGTGTGTGTGTGTGTGTGTGTGTGTGTGTGTGTGTGTGTGTGTTTGTGTCCTGTGGGTCCTCTGTCAGACAATAGCAAGCAGGGTGGGGTCACCCCGGCTGGGGATAGGACACGGGAAGGGTGGGAAACAGCCCTGAGTGTGTGTGTGTGTGTGTGTGTGTGTGTGTGTGTGTGTGTGTGTGTGTGTGTGTGTGTGTGTGTGTGTGTGTGTGTTTGTGTGTGCCATCCAGTGTCCAGTCACCTAACAGGGGTGTGTGAGTTAAGGATGTATTCTCATATGTGTGTAAGCCACACAAAGACACTACTGTCCCATTTCTCAACAGAAACACATCCATCCCTCGGTAGGGCAAGACCTCGTTCAGAAGAGTTCAGAGGTCAAACAGGCTCCAACTCTCCACCTCAGAACGAGACAACGGCAGAGGAAGGGAGGGGCGGGACTGGAATTAAAAATGGACTTGAGAGACAGCCAAGTTTCCATAGAGTTTCGGTGGGTGAACTCTAGTCAAGGGTGTTCTCCCGTAAAGCGCAGAGAGCAGCTGTCAGAGTCGCAGTTCAGAGAACAACAATGGGATGGTCACTCAACATCACCTGTAATAACACCTCAAGGTCGGAGGTCAGGGCAGGACAAGGACATTAGGGGACGATTAATGTCTTCACATGAAATCTAGTCAATTCAGTTATTATCTGTGGTCCTGTATGGCTCAGCTGGCAGGGCACGGTAGAGCACTTGCATCACCAGGGTTGTGGATGTGTATCCCTCTGTGGCCACCCGTACTGAAAGATGCTTTGGATAAAAGCCTCTGCCTATATCACATGTTTTATTGTCTTAGTTCACTATGAAAATAGAGCCATTTGTTGTGGCATCATGCTTATCATCTCTATGTCTAGGGAAATCAATACGGCCAATGTGTCTTCGATCACACTATTTCTATAGTCTGAATACAAATACCTGTATATATAAAACATATATTTACATGTAATATGTTAGCTTTTCAGTGAAAGTATTTATTATTATAACCATATGATTATGGATGACCATAAAATGGTGGTTCGCTGTATACTGGCAACCCTTAGTGATGAGACCACTGTTTCACATGATCACAGTTGGGATCACTTAGACTTCTGTCTTAAACACTCCCAGGCCTTTGATGAGAAACTAGCCGTGTAGGAGGATAACCGGGGGGGGGGGGGGGGGGGGTGGATAGCTCTGTGTGTGTGTGTGTGTGTGTGTGTGTGTGTGTGTGTGTGTGTGTGTGTGTGTGCACCCAAGAGCCAGCTGCCGCTCTGGCCCACTGATCACACACTGTCTAGGTAATGAGCAACCACAGAGACAGAATCTACCGAGACAGAATCCCCCTCATGTCTAACTAAGGCTTGAAGGAGATGTTTCATTATGCCAGGCCATAATAATGGAATAGAGATGTGACAGGTCACCAGGGTCATGATCAGCAGTGCATATAGTAGCAACACTTTTTACAACAGAAAGCAAAGATATGTGCTCTTATTGGACATGTTCTGGTAGTACCTCCAGGTTTCACTCTTTTTCAAAATGTTTCCTCTCTTCTGAACACCACCCAGACTTCCCTCAATATAACCCCCTACATATAGTCAGTTCCTGTACTGAAAGAGGTTAAAAAGGTTGGCACAATGGAATCCTCACCACTCATCTTCATAACACATTCGCCCCTCTTAGTTCCAAAACATTTCTCCACCAATGGTTAAGGTTAGGATTGGGGTTAGGGGAAGCTGATCCTAGATCTAAGCCTTTGAGAACACAGAACAAAACTGTTGGCAGTTGACGTTGTATTTTTCGGCCATCTTGGATATAATATGGCTAATACCGTAAATGAATCCGCTAGCTCTCTGTCACCTCCACATGTAATGGGATCTGCTGTGGACGGTTAGCCTCATGGTAATACTGCCACCTGATCAGGTAAGTCCATCAATAATGTACATGGGATCAGCTAGCTATCAGCTAACAGTAAGGTCTGTCAGCTGTGCTGGGGCACTGGAGCAACGTTACTAAACCTATTCAAAAATAGATTTTTGGATCGTCCTTTCAGATCTGCTTTACCCCAGGGAAGATTAAATTCATTCATTTATTAATTCAGGGGGTTGGTGGTGCTCACTGGACCGTAGAAAGAATGGTCACTGACAGGGGAAGGGTTTTAGGGTCCAATAGACGCTCATGGTACTTTATTAATATTGTGCCACGATGATAATCTTCAAAAGGTGACAACTCACCACAATAAAAGATTCCTCTTCAAGAGGTAAAATATGAACATAAAGACTATCAACATAAAGATTATCAAAAATTCAATAAAGGCTTGAATCAAATCCTTTCTGGGGAGGCTCAGCAGCGTAGCAATGTGTCCTCTCCGCTCCCCAGATTATTTTGCACTTGGCTAACTGGCACAAACATTTTAACAATCTCATAGTCAATTAGCTGCAGGTGTGTCAGGCTTGATTGGCACAATGTCCTGCAGCTGAGTGGTGGCCAGAGTGGGAACTGCAGGCTCATGGGGGTTGTGGTGGGGTGAAGTCTTCCCGGCTCGCCACAATTCATTCATTCATTATGTTGTTGGTTCACTCATTCATTCATCTATACATACATGTATTCATTTGTTCAGTCATTAACTTAATTGTTCATTCATTAACTTGGTTGTTCATTCATTTGTTAATTAATGTATTAATTCATCCATCCAAGGTCAAAACCATGACATAGAGTACTAATAACCTTTACATCTGATTGACTCTCTCCTAACAGTGTTTGTGAATGTGTGAGTGAGTGAGTCTGCTCTGTGGGTGAACTCTGAACAGCCACAACACAACAGCAACAGCCTTGAGCTGTACAGACAGACTCTGATGACGTCACCATTGGGCCAGGCCGGGATGGGAGCTGCTTGCTGTCGGCTCTTGGGGACTGGCTGGGGACTGGGATAGGCAAAGCCTTCCCTCCCCAGGCAGGAAATGGGCGAAACCGTTGCTCGAAAATGATGCTGTGAAGGAAAGGAAGCGTCTCCTGATAGCCGGGGCTATTGGTTTCCTGTTGTGGACTAACAGTTTTGTGGGCTTCACACACACACACACACACACACACACACACACACACACACACACACACACACAGCTATGTCTTGCTATACTTGTGAGGACCAACAATTGATTCCCATTCAAAATCCTATTTTCTTTCATCCCTAAACCTAAACCTTAACCCTAACCCTAAACTTTACCATAACCTTTTGGGGACCAACAATTGATTCCCATTCAAAATCATATTTTCCCTAACCCCTAAACCTAACCCCTAAGCCTAAAATAGCCTTTTTACAAGTGAGGATCGTCAAAATGTCTTCACTTCTCAGAATTGTTGTTAGTTTACTATTCTTTTGAGGACTTCTGGTACTCACAAGTATAGTAAAACATGTACTCTACACCACACACACACACACACACAATTTCCTAAAAACATGCCACTTCAATACAGCTACGAGCGGAAGTTAATTTTCGTAGCAGGTTAGGAGAGCATTTTTTCGCTAGATGCTAACCTCAACCCTTTTCCGAAGCTTAACCTAATTCTCCTAACCTGCTACGAAAAAGTCCCTTCCGCTCGTAGCTGTATTGAAGTGGCGTGTTTTTAGGGAATCTCCACATACGCAGACACACACACACACACACACATACCCCACCCCCCCCCCCCCACCCCCACCCCTCCTGCCAGGACACAGGCAGGAAGGCTGAAGGATACTGGGTCACTTAGGAAATAAACAGTGCTCACACAGTGACAATTGGGCTGCAGTGTTTGAAATAATTGGGCCATAGTAGAACACTGTTATGAATGCAGCCAGGTCATCCGTGATACATGTCAGTATTCGACGTCCATCCATGTCTGAGGACGTCGTGTGATGACGTGGAAACCGGCCACTAGGGGTAACAGTGAGCGCTGTTACCTTCAAGAAGATTTTGGTTTTGTTAGGGCATTGTGGACAGGGATGACGGAGAGGCGTAAGCAACTACCTCTGATTCCAAGGATTGCTAGTTCAAATCCAGCAATAGAAAGTTGTTTTTTATATTTTTGTTTTAAGCCAATCCCAAACCTTAACCCCTACCTAAACCATTCGAAGTTAATGCCTAACCTCAAGAATTTTGAGTTAATGCCTGAACTTAACCCTAACCTTTAAAATTCAGAGTTAATGCCTAAACTTTTAGAAATGTGACGTTTAGAACAACTTCGAAATTTGACATTTGAGAAACATGGATGAACGTCTAATTCCAACATGAGACTGTGAGAGCTGGTAGTGTGTCACAATCGTTGAGAGACGGGTCGGACCAAGGTGCAGCGTGAAAAGCGTACATGTTTATTAACCCCCCCCCAAAGGTGCGTACTCCGGCCGCAACCAACCTGACTCATTAGGGGAGGGTCCGGGTGGGCCTTCGTCCTCGGAGGCAGATCCGGCTCCGGGCGTGACGGAGCCTGGTGGAGCGGACTGCTCTGGCTCCGGAGTGGAGCCGCTGACCGGAGCGGGACTAGGCACCGGTGGAGCGGACTGCTCTGGCTCCGGAATGGAGTCAATGACCGGAGCTAGACTGGGCACCTGTGGAGCGGACTGCTCTGACTCCGGAGTGGAGTAGCTGACCGGTGCTGGACCAGGCACCGGTGGAACGGGCACGGGCCGTGCCGGACTGGGAACACGCACCACTGGCTTGGTGCGAGGAGCATGCAAGGGCCGGGCCGGACTGGGGACACGCACCACTGGTCTGGTGCGAGGAGCAGGAACGGGGTTTACCGGGCTGGTGACACGCACCACCGGTTTGGTGCGGGGAGCAGGTACGGGCTGTACTGGACTGGATACACGCACCACTGGTTTGGTGCGGGGAGCAGGTACGGGGCGTACCGGGCTGGCGACACACACCACTGGTTTGGTGCGGGGAGCAGGTACGGGGCTTACCAGGCTGGTGACACGCACCACTGGTTTGGTGCGGGGCGCAGGTACGGGCCGTACTGGACTGGATACACGCACCACTGGTTTGGTGCGGGGAGCATGTACAGGCCGTACTGGACTGGATATGCGCACCACTGGTTTGGTACGGGGAGCAGGTACGGGGCTTACCGGGCTGGCGACACGCACCACTGGTTTGGTGCGGTGAGCAGGTAAAGGGCCGTACCGGACTGGGGACATGCACCACTGGTTTGGTGCGGGGAGCTGGCACAACCCGTCCTGGCCGGGTGCCCACTTTCGCACGGCACGTGCGGGGCGCTGGCACAGGACGCACAGGGCTGTGAATGCGCACTGGCGACACAGTGCGTATCTCCGCATACCTAGGTTCCTCAATGAACACACGCTCCTTTTGTTGCCTGACCA
Organism: Coregonus lavaretus; assembly: GCF_964263955.1. NCBI lineage: Eukaryota > Metazoa > Chordata > Actinopteri > Salmoniformes > Salmonidae > Coregonus > Coregonus lavaretus. The sequence continues at coordinate 50,251 of NW_028163883.1, read as the reverse complement.
GCTCCTCTCTCAGTGCCTCCACTACTTCCTTCTCCCTTTGAGCCTCCTGTAGCGCCTCCCTCTGCACGGATAACTCCTGCTTCCTCTGAGCTAACAGCCCCCGTAACGTGGTGGCCTCCTCTCTCAGACTGCTCCAGTCCTTCTCTCTCTCTCTTGCCAATCCTCCTCCAGTGAGGACTCCTCCGGGAGCCCCCACGAGTTAGGGAACAGAACCTCATCGTCGTCGTCATCCTCCGACTCCTCCGTGTAAAACTGTTCCCATTCCTTAGCCATTCCTGTTCCCACCGGGTGCAGTGGTCCGGGCTCTTCTCTCTCAATCCCCGACCACCCCTCTAGCCCCCCCCCAAAAAATGATCGGGGCTGCCTCTCGGGCTTCCTCCTCGGCCGGCGCCGTCGGTGTCGCCGTTGCTCCTCTCCTACCCGGGCTTCCTCTGTCCGTTCCCACAGACGGCGATCCATCCCAGCCTGGATCTCCTCCCATGTCCAAGATGTCTGCTCCTGGCCACGCTGCTTGGTCCTCGTTTGGTGGGATCTTCTGTCACGATCGTTGAGAGACGGGTCGGACCAAGGTGCAGCGTGAAAAGCGTACATGTTTATTAACTCAATAAACACAAAACAAAACAAGAAACAACGTAACGTGAAGTCCTCAGGCTATACACATACAAACCTAAACGGAACAAGATCCCACAACTAAGGTAGGCAACCAGGCTACCTAAGTATGACCGCCAATCAGAGACAACGAGTGACAGCTATCTCTGATTGGGAATCACACCCGGCCAAACATAGAAACACAACCTAGATCTACCACATAGAAATACACTAACATAGATCTCAACAGAAAACTCACACCCTGACCCAACCAACGAGAGTTCTCTCGATCAGGGCGTGACATAGTGTGAATGACAGTTAGTCATTTCAGCCATGTATAGTCCCAGCTGGCAAAACTGGTCGAAATGATGTCGTTACACCCATATTATAACCTGTTGTAAACTGGTTTTAATGACGTCACTGCAAACAGCCCACTGGGTTATGTACGTATACTGTAGGAATAATGTTCACAAGTATTTTACAGTCTGCTACATACTAGTACACAACAAATAACTATTTGGACAAATAATATCTATAATTGAACCCTTTAAACAGGAGTCAGAAATGTACAGGAACTTGAGAACGACCCTTGTGTCAACCTCAACGCAAACGTGATCTGCTTCTGTTCTTTCAAAATATAGAGATCATGGGTCATATGCATCAGAGTGTCTCAGAGTAGGACTACTGATTTAGGATCAGGCACCTAATGTCCATGTAATCATATTCATCGTGATTTTAATGGAACAACTGATCCTAAGTCAGCAGTCCTACTCTCATTTGCCTGCGTGAGAAATAGTAGAGTCAAAACATCCCTCAGATTAGAAACAACACAGAATACCACTGAATACTATAATCAATACCACTGGATAAAACCACTGAATAACAGATTGACATGCAACAGCCTGACCTGCAGTCAGTTGGGCTGGTGTGAGTTAGGAGGGGGATTCAGTTAATAGCCATCCTCAGATGCTGAACGCTACTCATCCCTACATCATAACCTTTTCATTAAAGCAGGATTTGAGTGCTGAGCGTCGGTCAAGAGCACCAGCTTATGGAGACTTTGTCTCAGAGAGAGGAGTGAGTGTGGTGGACCTGTGGATCATGTGTGTGTGTGTGTGTATATGTGTGTGTGTGTGTGTGTGTGTGTGTGTGTGTGTGTGTGTGTGTGTGTGTGTGTGTGTGTGTGCTAGAGGAGCTACAGGAGCTAGAGGAGCTAGAGGCGCTAGAAGGGCTAGAGGGGCTAGAGGAGCTAGAGGGGCTAGAGAACGAGAGGAGCTAGAAGGGCTAGAGGGGCTAGAGGAGCTAGAGGGACAAGAGGAGCTAGAGGCAGAGAGGAGCTAGAGGAGCTAGAGGAGCTAGAGGCCGAGAGGAGCTAGAGGAGCTAGAGGAGCTAGAGGGGCTAGAGGAGCTAGAGGGGCTAGAGGCCGAAAGGAGCTAGAGGAGCTAGAGGAGCTAGAGGAGCTAGAGGAGCTAGAGGGGCTAGAGGAGCTAGAGGAGCTAGAGGAGCTAGAGGAGCTAGAAGGGCTAGAGGGGCTAGAGGGGCTAGAGGGGCTAGAGAACGAGAGGAGCTAGAAGGGCTAGAGGGGCTAGAAGAGCTAGAAAGGCTAGAGGAGCTAGATGGGCTAGAGGGGCTAGAGGAGCAAGAGGCCGAGAGGGGCTAGAGGAGCTAGAGGTGCTAGAGGGGCTAGAGGAGCTAGAGGAGCTAGAGGGGCTAGAGGAGCTAGAGGAGCTAGAAGGGCTAGAGGAGCAAGAGGGACAAGAGGAGCTAGAGGCGGAGAGGAGCTAGAGGAGCTAGAGGAGCTAGAGGCCGAGAGGAGCTAGAGGAGCTAGGGGGGCTAGAGGAGCTAGAGGAGCTAGAGGAGCTAGAGGAGCTAGAAGGGCTAGAGGGGCTAGAGGAGCTAGAGGGGCTAGAGAACGAGAGGAGCTAGAAGGGCTAGAGGGGCTAGAAGAGCTAGAGGGGCTAGAGGAGCAAGAGGCCGAGAGGAGCTAGAGGAGCTAGAGGAGCTAGAGGGGCTAGAGGCCGAAAGGAGCTAGAGGAGCTAGAGGAGCTAGAGGAGCTAGAGGAGCTAGAGGGGCTAGAGGAGCTAGAGGAGCTAGAGGAGCTAGAGGAGCTAGAAGGGCTAGAGGGGCTAGAGGAGCTAGAAGGGCTAAAGGAGCTAGAGGAGCTAGAAGGGCTAAAGGAGCTAGAAAGGCTGGAGGAGCTAGATGGGCTAGAGGGGCTAGAGGAGCAAGAGGCCGAGAGGGGCTAGAGGAGCTAGAGGTGCTAGAGGGGCTAGAGGAGCTAGAGGAGCTAGAGGGACTAGAGGAGCTAGAGGAGCTAGAAGGGCTAAATGAGCTAGAGGAGCTAAAGGAGCTAGAAGGGCTAGAGGGGCTAAAGGAGCTAGAGGTGCTAGAGGGGCTAGAGGGGCTAGAGGAGCTAGAAGGGCTAAAGGAGCTAGAGGAGCTAGAAGGGCTAAAGGAGCTAGAGGAGCTAAATGAGCTAGAAGGGCTAGAGGTGTTAGAGGAGCTAGAAGGGCTAGAGGGACTAGAGGAGCTAGAAAGGCTAAAGGGGCTAGAGGAGCTAGAAAAGCTAGAGGGGCTAGAGGAGCTAGAAGGGCTAGAAGAGCTAGAGTGGCTAGAGGAGCTAGAAGAGCTAGAGGGGCTAGAGGAGCTTGAAGGGTTAGAGGGGCTAGAGGAGCTAGAGGAGCTAGAAGGGATAGAGGAGCTAGAAGGGATAGAGGAGCAAGAAGGGCTAGAGGAGCTAGAGGCCGAGAGGAGCTAGAGGAGCTAGAGGGGCCAGAGGAGCTAGAGGTTCTAGGGGGGCTAGAGGAGCTAGAAGGGCTAGAGGAGCTAGAGGAGCTAGAAGGGCTAGAGGGGCTATAGGAGCTAAAGGAGCTAGAAGGGCTAGAGTGGCTAAAGGAGCTAGAAGGGCTAGAGGAGCTAGAGGAGCTAGAAGGGCTAGAGGGGCTAGAGGAGCTAGAAGGCCTAGAGAGGCTAGAGGAGCTAGAGGAGCTAGAGAACGAGAGGAGCTAGAAGAGCTAGAGGGGCTAGAAGAGCTAGAAAGGCTAGAGGAGCTAGATGGGCTAGAGGAGCTAGATGGGCTAGAGGAGCTAGAGGAGCTAGAGGCCGAGAGGGGCTAGAGTAGCTAGAGGAGCTAGAGAACGAGAGGAGCTAGAAGGGCTAGAGGGGCTAGAAGAGCTAGAAAGGCTAGAGGAGCTAGATGGGCTAGAGGAGCTAGATGGGCTAGAGGAGCTAGAGGAGCTAGAGGCCGAGAGGGGCTAGAGTAGCTAGAGGAGCTAGAGGTGCTAGAGGGGCTAGAGGAGCTAGAGGAGCTAGAGGGACTAAAGGAGCTAGAGGAGCTAAAGGAGCTAGAAGGGCTAGAGGGGCTAGAGGCGCTAGAAGGGATAGAGGGGATAGAGCAGCTAGAAGGGCTAGAGGGGCTAGAGGAGCTAGAAGGGCTAGAGGGGCTAGAGGAGCTAGAAGGGCTAGATGGGCTAGAGGAGCTAGAAGGGCTAGAAGGGCTAAAGGAGCTAGAACAGCTAGAGGGGCTAGAGGAGCTAGAAGAGCTAGAGGGGCTAGAGGAGCTAGAAGGGCTAGAAGGGCTAGAGTGGCTAGAGGAGCTAGAAGAGCTAGAGGGGCTAGAGGAGCTTGAAGGGCTAGAGGGGCTAGAGGAGCTAGAGGAGCTAGAGGCAGAGAGGGGCTAGAGAAGCTAGAGGGGCTAGAAGGGCTAGAGGGGCTAGAGGAGCTGAAAGAGCTAGAGGAGCTGAAAGAGCTAGAGGAGCTAGAGGGGCTAGAGGAGCTAGAAGGGCTAGAAGGGCTAGAGTGGCTAGAGGAGCTAGAAGAGCTAGAGGCAGAGAGGGGCTAGAGGAGCTTGAAGGGCTAGAGGGGCTAGAGGAGCTAGAGGAGCTAGAGGCAGAGAGGGGCTAGAGAAGCTAGAGGGGCTAGAAGGGCTAGAGGGGCTAGAGGAGCTGAAAGAGCTAGAGGAGCTGAAAGAGCTAGAGGAGCTAGAGGAGCTAGAGGAGCTAGAAGGGCTAGAGGGGCTAGAGGAGCTTGAAGGGCTAGAGGGGCTAGAGGAGCTAGAAGGGCTAGATGGGCTAGGGGTGCTAGAAGGGCTAGAGGGGCTAGAGGAGCTAAAAGAGCTAGAGGGGCTAGAGGAGCTAGAAGGGCTAGATGGGCTAGAAGGGCTAGAGGGGCTAGAGGAGCTAGAAGAGCTAGAGGGGCTAGAGGAGCTAGAAGGGCTAGAGGGGCTAGAAGAGCTAGAAGGGCTAGAGTGGCTAGAGGAGCTAGAAGAGCTTGAAGGGCTAGATGGGCTAGAGGAGCTAGAGGAGCTAGAGGCAGAGGGGGGCTAGAGAAGCTAGAGGGGCTAGAAGAGCTGAAAGAGCTAGAGGAGCTAGAGGAGCTAGATGGGCTAGAAGAGCTAGAGGCCGAGAGGAGCTAGATGGGTTAGAGGAGCTAGCGGAGCTAGAAGGGCTAGAGGAGCTAGAGGAGCTAGAGGGGCTAGAGGGGCTAGATGAGCTTGAAGGGCTAGAGGGGCTAGAGGAGCTAGAAGGGCTAGAGGAGCTAGAAGGGCTAGAAGGGCTAGAGGAGCTAGAAGGACTAGAGGAGCTAGAAGAGCTAGAGGGGCTAGAGGAGCTAGAAGGGCTAGAGGGGCTAGAGGAGTTAGAAGAGCTAAAGGGGCTAGAGAGGCTAGAGAAGCTGGAAGGGCTGGATGGGCTAGAGGGGCTAGAGGGGCTAGAAGGGCTAGAAGGGATAGAGGAGCTAGAAGGGCTAGAGGAGCTAAAGGAGCTAGAAGTGCTAGAGGAGCTAGAGGAGCTAGAAGAGCTAGACGGGCTAGAGGAGCTAGAGGGGCTAGAGGAGCTAGAGGAGCTAGAGGAGCTAGATGGGCTAGAGGAGTCAGAGGAGCTAGAGGAGCTGGACGGGCTAGAGTAGCTAGAGGAGCTAGAGGAGCTAGAAGGGCTAGAGAAGCTAGATGAGCTAGAGGGGCTAGAAGGGCTAGAGGGGCTAGAGGAGCTAGATGGGCTAGAGGAGCTAGAGGAGCTAGACGGGCTAGAGTAGCTATAGGAGCTAGAAGGGCTAGAGGAGCTAGAGGAGTCAGGGGAGCTAGAGGAGCTAGAGGAGCTATAGGAGCTAGTTGGGCTAGAGGAGTCAGGGGAGCTAGAGGAGCTAGACGGGCTAGAGGAGTTAGAGGAGCTAGATGGGCTAGAGGAGTTAGAGGCCGAGAGGGGCTAGAGGAGCTAGAAGGGCTATAGGAGCTAGAGGAGATAGAAGGGCTAGAGGAGCTAGAGGAGCTAGAAGGGCTAGAGGAGCTAGAGGAGCTAGAGGGGCTAGAGGAGCTAGAAGGGCTAGAGGAGTTAGAGGCCGAGAGGGGCTAGAGGAGCTAGAAGGGCTATAGGAGCTAGAGGAGCTAGAGGAGCTAGAGGAGCTAGAGGAGCTAGAAGGGCTAGAGGAGCTAGAGGAGCTAGAGGGGCTAGAGGAGCTAGAAGGGCTAAAGGGGCTAGAGGAGCTAGAAGGGCTAAAGGGGCTAGAGGAGCTAGAAGGGCTAAAGGGGCTTATGGTGAAACAAATGGAACAGATCAGGGTCTATCCTGCTCAATGTGTGTGTGTGTGTGTGTGTGTGTGTGTGTGTGTGTGTGTGTGCGTGTGTGCGTGCGTGCGTGCGTGCGTGCGTGCGTGCGTGCGTGCGTGCGTGCGTGCGTGCGTGCGTGTATGTGTGTGTATTTGTGTGTGTTTGTGTTTGTACGTACACTACCGGTCAAAAGTTTTAGAACACCTACTCATTCAAGGGTTTTTCTTTATTTTTACTATTTTCTACATTGACATCGAAATGATGAAATAACACATATGGAATCATGTAGTAACCAAAAAAAGTGTTAAACAAATATTATTATATTTGAGATTCTTCAAATAGCCACCCTTTGCCTTGATGGCAGCTTTGCACACTCTTGGCATTCTCTCAACCAGCTTCATGAGGTAGCTTCATGAGGTAGTCACCTGGAATGCATTTCAATTAACAGGTTGACCTTGTTAAAAGTTAATTTGTGGAATTTCTTTCCTTCTTAATGCGTTTGAGACAATCAGTTGTGTTGTGACAAGGTAGGGGGGGGGGGGGTATACAGAAGATAGCCCTATTTGGTAAAATACCAAGTCCATATTATGGCAAGAACAGCTCAAATAAGCAAAGAGAAACGACAGTCCATCATTACTTTAAGACATGAAGGTCAGTCAATACGGAACATTTCAAGAACTTTCGAAGTTTCTTCAAGTGCACTCGCAAAAACCATCAAGCGCTATGATGAAAGCGTTCCAGGTGAAGCTGGTTGAGAGAATGCCAAGAGTGTGCAAAGCTGTCATCAAGGCAAAGGGTGGCTATTTGAAGAATCTCAAATATGAAATATATATTGATTTGTTTAACACTTTTTTGGTTACTACATGATTCCATATGTGTTATTGCATAGTTTTGATGTCTTCACTATTATTCTACAATTTAGAAAATAGTAAAAATACAGAAAAACCCTTGAATGAGTAGGTGTTCCAAAATGTTTGACCGGTATTGTACTTGCGTGCGTGCGTAGGAAGACTGGATGGGGCCTCTGAGGCCATTTTCAAAGGAACAATGAAGGTGACACAACATGGAGTGACCTTGAGTTAGAGGAAAACTGAAACACACTGAACAGTAGTCACAACATGGAGTGACCTTGAGTTAGAGGAAAACTGACACACTGAACAGTAGTCACAAAATGGAGTGACCTTGAGTTAGAGGAAAACTGACACACTGAACAGTAGTCACAAAATGGAGTGACCTTGAGTTAGAGGAAAACTGAAACACACTGAACAGTAGTCACAACATGGAGTGACCTTGAGTTAGAGGAAAACTGAAACACACTGAACGGTAGTCACAACATGGAGTGACCTTGAGTTAGAGGAAAACTGAAACACACTGAACGGTAGTCACAACATGGAGTGACCTTGAGTTAGAGGAAAACTGAAACACACTGAACAGTAGTCACAACATGGAGTGACCTTGAGTTAGAGGAAAACTGACACACTGAACAGTAGTCACAAAATGGAGTGACCTTGAGTTAGAGGAAAACTGAAACACACTGAACAGTAGTCACAACATGGAGTGACCTTGAGTTAGAGGAAAACTGAAACACACTGAACAGTAGTCACAACATGGAGTGACCTTGAGTTAGAGGAAAACTGAAACACACTGAACGGTAGTTAACACTTGAAGCCAACCGGTATGATGTACTCACACATTGATGTGTTGTGAGACTTGTCATAAGCACGTTATAACCCCATTATGCATTGGTTTATCTCATTACAATTCTGAGTTATCATCAGCCACTTTGATTCAGTAGACCAATTACCACATAAAAAGTTTATTATAAATCTTTATATTATAAATGTTATCATATTATATGTTAATGCTAAAACATAATAAGAACTTATAAGAAGTAATACTACATTATACTGTACCTGTTGTCTTTCATTTAAGTGATACTAGCAGGACCGTCGCTCTCTCTTGCATAATTGTTCTGTCTATGACTGGTCAGTTATCATTGTTCAGAGTCAGGACCGGTATTCATAAAGCATCTTAGTAGGAGTGCTAATCTAGGATCAGGTCCCCTCTTTGCATTTAATCTTATTCATGATGATCTAAAACTGATTCTAGATCAGCACTTCTACCCTGAGAGGCTTTATGAATACGGGCCCAGGCCTAAACCACCTCATAGTGAATTAAACTAAACTGATTCTAGATCAGCACTTCTACCCTGAGAGGCTTTATGAATATGGGCCCAGGCCTAAACCACCTCATAGTGAATTAAACTAAACTGATTCTAGATCAGCACTTCTACCCTGAGAGGCTTTATGAATACGGGCCCAGGCCTAAACCACCTCATAGTGAATTAAACTAAATATTCAGTACACAAGACTCAACCAATGAAACACTCTCAAACTACAGCAAACTGCTGTATTGTTCTTTGAAACCCTGTGTTTAAGGCTATGTGATAAATTAAAATATCTGGCTGACATGGCAACCTGAATTAATTTACATGGCTAATTTCCGTCAGAGTAGAGCGTGTGTTTCCTTCAGGCAATAAAGACTGTTATTTATCATCATCTGTAATATTCCCCACTAGCACCTGTTCCTTCATGTTACTACAGACAACATATACATCATGTTAATATGGTCCATATTCTTTCATCATCATAATGATGATCAAATCTAGCTATCAATCCATCATCACAATATTTCCAATACATGAGAGAGAGAGAGAGAGAGAGAGAGAGAGCGAGAGAGAGAGAGAGAGAGAGCGAGAGAGAGAGAGAGAGAGAGAGAGAGAGAGAGAGAGAGAGAGAGAGAGAGAGAGAGAGAGAGAGAGAGAGAGAGTCAGTCTTCTAACTACTGTGTTTCACCTTATTCAATCATGTAGCTACACACTGTCTTTATGGTCACTTTAAACAAGGTCCATCTTGTGAGGGTAAATGAAGCCTTCATAAACCATTAAGAGGTCTACATGGAGACCTCATAAATAATGTACAAGCAAATGTCATACAATACCAGGGTGATATAACAGGGCCCTTACATCTAGTGCTTTGGCAAACCCTTAAGCCACCCTTTATACAATATAAACATAGTTTAGAAGTGATTTGTGGAGCATTTAGGGTTAAGTTTGACTGTCTACATCACATTGTGAAGTAGTGCTTGTTATAACAGAGTCATGTATATTAACGGTATGCTGACACAAAGACTGATCTGAGAACAGCGCTTACGAGAAATAACCTTTTTTAATAGTTGAAATAAATACTAATTTATACATGCATGATCCAAAAAAAACACATGAACAATACTATGGTAAGTCTGGTAGATAGTGTAAAACCTATGGCACACACTCACAGCAGCTTTTACCCATTTTAAGAATTTCACACATTGAAAAACACAAGCGATGGAGGACACTCTTCTTCTTACTTCCTACTCTCACTAGAGCACATGTACATCTACTACAGGTCACCTGGGGGTCCATAGGTCATAGGTCATAGGTGATAGGTCACACACACGGCAGGCTACATCCATCATTTCATATCTGGCGTTTTCACCATAGCTGAAAACTGAGGTAAACTTTATCAGGTTTTAAGATCATTGTATGTTTGTTTTTGGCAAAGAGAAGGCCAACAGGTGTATGTAAATAGGAGACTGAGTTTAAGTTGTCTGTTTCTTACGGTGAGGTTCTGGTCACATCCAGCGCAACCAAAACCTTGTTTTCCGATGTTGTTACTTCTAAGCTCAGTAAAACTCCAAACACAGCACACCTATCTCATCCGTAGAACCAGATCCAGACTCCTTCCTTTGTGTTCGCTCTCTGCTCTCACTCAACCTCCCGACCCTAAACGAACTGGGCCAATCCGAGCCAGTCTCTTTGGTATGCCAAAACAAGGAGATAGAGATGGGATTTTTTCTCATCCACGATCACTTCTAGAATGGGTTTATTTCTATTTCTTTATTCAACTAATTCACAGAATGGGAATTGACTGGCGGTAGAGTCCTGGGTGAAGACCTCTCCCTTAGCGCCTGTGAGAGCAGCGTGCAGCCGTCCGACACCGCGCACGCCGAGTTGCGCAAGCGCTCCCTGTAGTCTGCCATCTTAGTACTGCTCTCTGGATGCTGGGAGACGTCCCGGAGGCCCTGAGTGAGGAGGACACACGCTGACACCACGCTCATGGCGCCGCCCAGAACCGCCGTCTGCACACCCTTCCCCTCAGGCGACACGCTCGCCGCCCGGCCTAGAAACTGCGGTTCCGTGGCGAACCCGACCAATGCGTTTACCGCTTGGACCAGCGCCGCGCTGAACAGGACGCAGCGGTTGCGCGTCAGCTCACTGGGCTGCGTCTTGACTTCACGGACGCAGGCCAAGAGGGCCGTGCCGCTCGTGCTAATGCTCTTGACGCTGAGCTTGAACTGTTCCTTGGCGAAGCGGTCCTTGGACCTCTCGCTGGCCAGGCCCGAGGCGTCTGTCAGGGTCTTGAGGCTGCGGGAGATGTTCTGAGATAGCTCCAGGAGTAGCTGGGGCGTGAGGTCCGGCAGCGATGTGACCCGGAGGATGCTGCAGCTCTGCTCCACCTCGTGGCGGCACCGTGTCACTTTGTAGCGGTCCACCAGCCCTGGCAGACATGGCTGAGAACCCGTGGTCTCTACCGCCGCTAGGTAGGCGGCATGCGCCGAACACTCGGTCAACGACACCACCAGGTCCCCCATCTCTAGTAAGCGGTCTCCCACCTCGACGAAGCGGCCCATGTTGAGCTGCGACTGGATGTCGTGGGTGAGGATGGAGAGTTCCTTGGTGCGGGCGATGACCGTGTCGCGGCACTGCTCGAAGGTCTCGGCCACAGCCACGCCGTCCGCGGTGACCACGGGCCGTGTCTCGCTGCAGAGCAGGAGGAGGTCGGCAACCAGCTGCATCTTGCCCTTACACGTGTCACAGATGGACGACAGCTTCTTCCTCTGCTGCACGCTGCTGCTCTGTGTGCTGCTGGAACCCTCGCTAGCTGACCTCCCTGAGCCACTACTAGCCATAGTAGGGGGGTCAAGCTGCTCGATTAGTGGGGGGGTTTCAATGAGAAACGTGTTTTACGTCGTCACACACTCCATGGTCAGAAAGCGTAGTTTAAGACATTGTTATTAACGATAACCCACACCCCTATATGTGTAAAACTGTGAGTTTGAACTGGCCAGAGAATATTCCTTATAGTCCTTCAGAGTATATGTAGTCCACTGTATGTGTCAATGTGAGATTGCGAAAAAGCACAGGGCATCGTATTCTCAAAGTAAACATTTGCTGAGATCAAATTAGAATTTCTATGTCATGGTACTCCAGCTCATTATTCACATACAAAGTACGGCTTGGAATTCTGTTGGGGTTAAATTAGTACCTTGGTTTTGAGCTATGATCTATAAAATTAACTATTCTAAACAGTCACTTCCTTTTCATTTTTTGGTGACGAGAATCCCTTCAAATGTTAACTTTTCATTTACTCAGTGTTTATAACTTATTCGTTGTCATGTTTACATACTAACTAAAATACCCTGGGAAAAAAACTTCAACCACCTGCTAATATCTATTGTAGTCCCAGGTTTTCGCAAAACAGAAAAATTCACAGGTTATTGTAATAAACTATATTAGTCAAAATCACACACTAAACTGCAGTGCCACCAAGGTGCCTATACTTCAGTGCAGACTGTACAAAGATAATATTAAAACTTATGAATCTAATAAAATCAAAAAAATATTATCGATCTGATAATATTTGAACTGATAAACTACAACTTTAAGACGTGTCCTTTTTTCGGATTAAATTTTCTCGAGAACACGATAGGATCTTAAAATACCTGCTTGTTTGAGGGCAGGGTGTATGTGAACCGTATTGTCCGTTGAAGTGTACCCACTAAATTTGACCACCCTAGTTTGACCGGGAGGCTGGCTCATTCCAGTTACAAGGAGAGCACCACCCAGACTGTTCCGTTCGACCACTCCTCGCTCCCTCTGCCTTTCCTGCATCATCATTACATGAGTCTTTCCAAACAGAAGGCTCCAAAAACGCAACAGGCCAATTGCACTGGCCCTCCCGCGACTTTCAACCTCTTCTTTTTCATACACAGTCCCGTGATAGACACTTGTTCGTCCGGCAGGTTCGATTCCATAGGCATATCTATTGTCCATAAGCACTTCTTAGCAAAACGCGGGGAGTGAATGTCTTGTCCGGAATATCCTGTGTCGGGTTTCGGTTTTGATATCCATAGCAGTCGTGTCCCTGTTGAAATTATGGCCTAAACTCCTGAACACGTCTTAAACATTATTTCACAACTAACATGTCGGTCGACCACAAGACATCACTGAAAAATGAGTGGTGGGGATTCCAAACTGAAAGTCAGTTGTGCTTTCTCCCGCTACATCTTCTGTATAGCCTAGTATCAGGAAGCGGGGAGGGTGTGGTCGCACTAGAACGGCTTGATTGTAGCGATGTAGCAACACAGGCAGCGATGCAAGAATGATAGTCTTCCGCTGAAATAATATGTAACTTTAAAACTGTGTTTAAAGTCAATCTGGCGCGTCAATATACAGCCAAAACGCCTGGCGCGCGCTTATCAAAAGGTCCAATACGATTCCACAGTTGTCCCGGATAGTTGCTGGCTTTCCTGGTGAGTTTTATGGTCCGGGTTTTAGGGCAGACTGCTCCCTCTGCCATGAGCCAGCCCTTCCCGAGGCCCCGACGTGGGTGCATTCGACTACCGGTGTAAGGGCAAAGTTACACCCAAAACGCAGTTCTACAAAATGACCGACAGTCCGCCCTGCATTTCATTTCTTTGGTTTCCTTAATTTCCCTTCTCAAAAACAATCAAACCGTGTGATACTGCGAGACCGCGCCGTTCTTTCTTATACAAGTCCAAACTTATTTTACACTGCTCATATTGACTGCTATAACACAGCTGTTGGATTCTACTAGAATGAGTGGCGTCTTTGCTGCGCTTTAATTTGGACTTTAATTTTGTGTTTCGTGTTTCACGACGCATTGGCTACGTTTCCACTTCCTGAGCTTGAGCTATTAATTACCAATGATGTAAATAAACCCTGGATTGCTAATGTTATTACATTTTAGTCATTTAGCAGACGCGCTTATCCAGAGCTACTTACAGTTAGTGAGTGCATTTTTTATTTATTTTTCATACTGGCCCCCGTGGGAATTGAACCCACAACCCTGGCGTTGCAAGCACCATGCTCTACCAACTGAGCTACACAGGGCCATTATGTATTGGCCATTGTGAGACTTTGAATCCACTGGAGCAGTCCTCCATAGGAATGAATGGAATTCTACAGTATTTCAAGTAAATGTTTTAAGGAGAAAATTACATGTATTTAAGTATTTTTGTTGTTGTTGTGGGGACAGTAACATTAGCAATCTCAAAAAAGTATACTTTAAGGATTTAAAAAATATATTTATATATCTTTTTATGTTTAGCTCACATAATATAATTTAAAAGTATGCGTTAAGGTGTCTGTAATATAATGAATGTGGCAAAAACAAATGTAGACATTAATAAACACATTTATATAGCTTTCTAAATATTTTTTACAACGTTGGGGGTGTGCCTAAATGGAGGCATGGTGACTTCAACACAGCACATCTAGTGTATCTATAAATCATTGGCAATAACTCATCTATTACACAGAATCAGCCAATCTGATTTAACTCACAACGAATGACATTAGGCTAAGGGCAACAATGTATTCTAAGAGATTGAACTATGATTTATTAATTTTTATTAAACGGTATTAAGACTATCTCAAAATAAGAGAAACAGACTACAGAACTCATGTTCTGTACCATAGCAGAAGCATATCATAGCCATGGATGCTTGCATTTTGTAAAGAGTGTGTAGGCCTATTTAATTTGAGTTTAAAAATGGTTTTACTGACGACCTTTCTTAGGCCTATTTCTGTATCTGTCTCAAATAGCACCCTATTCCCTACATAGTGCACTACTTTTGACCAGAGCCTATATGGCACTATATCGAGAATAAGGTCCCATTTGGGATGCAACCCAAATGGCACCACTCTTTCAAATCTCGTCATCATATCTGCAGAACATTTTGGGCCTTTGAATACTTGACAAAGTTCTTTATTCCTTGAAAACTATAAAATGCTATCCAGTACAGTTTGAGCAGGGTTGGTATCTCAGCATCCCTTGAGAAATATATTTCTATATACTTCAATGAGACAATTAACTGAAATCAACTGATTGAAAGTTATATATTTGTGTCACATCAATCTTATTATTTACAGACCTACATTTGGGAATTAATATAAATATAATATGGATATGTTTTATCACTCTGAAGGCTATGACTATTCTTTTTTTTTAATGTAAAAACAAAATGCTTTGAGTGTTTTTTTTCTTGATATAGCTGATACAAGTAATCTTATCATGCTGGTTTTGTGCATCATACAAGTATATAATAGTACATATATAGGTGTAATGTTATTTACTATGTGGATTGTGCTAATGGATTTCAAAAATATATAAACCCTACCGCCTTATGTTGTGCTCTGACTAGTCCAAGAGCCACAGTATTTACTATGGACGGCGAAATCTGACTCTTCTCTCTCTGTTAATGGTGGTGACATCACTGACATTGCCCACTCACAGAAGACAGAGAGGGTAAAGCTGGGATGTGAGGGAACCAATAGGAGAATGGAGAGAGGGACCAATACCTAAGGTACTCTAACCCCCGTAGGCTTGAACGGTTACGTACTGTCTGTTCACTGCAGTTACAAGAACTGTGAGTCACAGGGAAGTAGAATACCTGTAATGTATGTCAATGTAGTGTTGGATCTATTAGCTGTAGTATAATTGTGATTCAAAATAATTCAAAAGAACCAAAACCAAGGAGTACGGTATGACTCAACAAGTCTTATTTTATTCTATTCTATTCACAGCATACCTTCCAGACTCCTAGAGTCAGATAACAAGCAAGAAATGCAATACATGAACCGTCACAATGCAATACAGTGTGTGTGTGTGTGTGTGTGTGTGTGGAAAAAAATGTATGCACTCACTAACTGTATGTCGCTCTGGATAAGAGCGTCTGCTAAATGACTAAAATGTAAAAATATGTGTGTGTGTGAATCACTCTTCCACAGAGTCCTATAGTTTATGTAAACTCGTCATAAAAGCATTTTGCTACACCCACTATAACATCTGCTAAACACATGTATGTGACAAATAAAAATTGATTTGATTTGATAATCAACATGAAATATTTTTAAAATATATATATATATTTAATTTTATGCTACACTATTTTATCACTATCAGCCAATAAGTGTGGCCCTTTTTGTCTGAGGAGGTAGTGTGCTTTACTACAGGGAGGCTAAATAAGGTCTAAATAATATTCAAGTCACTAACGGTACCACTCAACCCCCAGACCTACACAGACAGCCCATCTGAGCAGAGCTGTGTGTGTGTGTGTGTGTGTGTGTGTGTGTGTGTGTGTGTGTGTGTGTGTGTGTGTGTGTGTGTGTGTGTGTGTGTGTGTGTGTGTGTGGAGACTGTGTCCATGTACGTTTGTGTGACACTGTGTGTGTGTTGTGTGTGTCTTGGAAGCAGACAGCCTAGCTTCTGCTGCTAAGGCCACAGGTTGTGCATTGTCAGTCTCTCTCACACACAGCTGCACAGGGCACGGTGCCATTGGGTGGAGTAGGCCGGAGAGGAAACGCTTCAGTTTCTGTCGACTGGCCCAATCTCTACTGAAGCACTACTGACCCCATGTACTGTGCTATAGCCTACACACTACAGGAGCATTTGAAAGAACAGGCATCCATCCAGTAAAGAGTGAAGTTGTAAGCTGAATGGTTCAAATCATACAGTGACTCAATCTTGGGGTACCCAAGCAGTAATAATAGTGGGTTGGACCCATAGAAATTGAATATGATATGTTTGTTTCCAAAATAAACCTGTGATGATATTGTGTTATGAATCATGTTTTCACATGTAAAAAGCTTATTGAATTGCATCTTATGTAGCTAGCCTTCAAAATGCTAACTACATTAAAAAAAAACATAAATAAAAACATATATTAAAACATTTTCCATAAAGTATATTTTTTTTAGATGACTATTGTTACTGTCCCCACTACAACAAAAAAATACTTAAATACATGTAATTTTGTCCTTGAAACATTTAATTGAAATACCGTAGAATTCCATTCATTCCTATGGAGGACTGCTTCTACTGGGGAGTGCCAACATGGCCGACTGGTGGCTTCAAAGCCTCTCAATGGCCAACATATGTCAACGTGTGCTGTATGTGGAAGGTGCGGGAATCAGGCGCAGGACACAGAAGCTTCGTACAACAGTCTTTAGTGAATCAATACGAGCAAAAGTGCCCGGAGACGAGCGATACGCACACAGGCGTAAACAAACAGGAAAAATACTAACGCGCACACCAAGTGCGAAAACCTCTCCTAAAACACAAGGAGGGAAAACCAATACCGACACGAAGACAGGAAGCTCAATAACACATGACTAACAAAACGAGAACTTATAGGACACATAATCAACGCTAACTAACCACAGGTGTACAACAATCAGACAAAAGCAAACGAACATAGAAACATACAACGGTGGTAGCTAGTACTCCGGGGACGACGACCGCCGAAACCTGCCCGAGCAAGGAGGAGGAGCAGCCTCGGCAGATTCCGTGACAGTACCCCCCCCTTGACGCGCGGCCCCAGCCGTGCGCCGACCCCGGCGACGACCAGGAGGACGCGGTGCAGGGCACGTAGGGTGACTACGGTGGAACTCAGTCAGGAGAGACGGGTCTAGGATGTCCCTCCTCGGCACCCAGCACCGCTCCTCCGGGCCGTACCCCTCCCACTCCACAAGATATTGGAGACCCCCCATCCGACGTCTCGAATCCAAGATGGACCGAACTGTGTACGCTGGAGCCCCCTCGATGTCCAATGGGGGCGGAGGAGTCTCTGCTATCTCACCTTCCTGGAGTGGACCAGCTACCACCGGCCTGAGAAGAGACACATGGAACGAGGGGTTAATATTCTTATACTCAATAGGTAGTAGTAACCTGTAACACACCTCGTTCAATCTCCTCAGGACTTTAAAGGGCCCTACAAACCGCCGACCCAGCTTCCGGCAGTGCAGGCGGAGGGGTAGGTTTCTGGTCGAGAACCAGACTCGATCTCCAGGTGCGTACACCGGCCCCTCACTGCGGTGGAGATCGGCGCTCGCTTTTTGTCGACGGATGGCCCGCTGCAGATGGACGTGTGCAGCGTTCCACGTCTCCTCCGAGCGCCCTACCCACTCATCCACCGCAGGGGCCTCGATCTGGCTCTGATGCCACGGTGCCAGAACCGGCTGGTAACCTAACACACATTGGAAAGGGGTTAGGTTGGTGGAGGAGTGGCGAAGAGAATTCTGGGCCATCTCTGCCCAGGGAATATACCTCGCCCACTCCTCCGGCCGGCCCTGGCAATACGACCTCAGAAACCTACCCACATCCTGGTTCACACGTTCTACCTGCCCATTACTCTCCGGATGGTACCCCGAGGTAAGGCTCACCGAGACCCCCAGGCGCTCCATGAACGCTCTCCAGACTCGGGAGGTGAACTGGGGACCTCGATCAGACACTATATCCTCGGGTACCCCGTAATGCCGGAAGACGTGGGTGAATAGTGCCTCAGCGGTCTGCAAGGCAGTGGGAAGACCTGGCATTGGGAGAAGACGACAGGCTTTAGAGAACCGATCCACAACGACCAGTATGGTTGTATTCCCCTGAGAGGGGGGAAGGTCTGTAACAAAGTCCACCGAGAGGTGAGACCAGGGTCGTTGTGGAACGGGCAGGGGTTGTAACTTACCCCTGGGCAGATGTCTGGGCGCCTTACACTGGGCGCACACCGAACAGGAGGAGACAAACCCTCACATCCCTGGCTAACGTTGGCCACCAGTACTTAGCGCTAAGGCAGTGCACTGTCCGGCCAATACCTGGATGTCCAGAGGAGGGTGACGTGTGAGCCCAATAAATAAGTCGATCCCGAACCTCGAGCGGAACGTACGTCCGACCCACCGGACACTGTGGAGGGCTAGGGTCGGTACGCAACGCCCGCTCGATTTCAGCATCGACCTCCCACACTACCGGTGCCACTAGACAAGACTCCGGCAGTATGGAAGTGGGCTCAACGGACCTCTCCTCTGTGTCATACCGCCGGGACAGGGCGTCTGCCTTACCGTTCTGGGACCCAGGGATGTACGTAATTTTAAATACAAACCGGGTTACAAACATGTTCCACCGAGCCTGGCGAGGGTTCAGTCTCCTAGCTGCCCGAATGTACTCCAGGTTACGGTGGTCAGTCAAAATGAGAAAAGGGTGTTGAGCCCCCTCAAGCCAATGTCTCCACACCTTTAGGGCTTGAACCACGGCTAACAGCTCCCTGTCTCCTACGTCATAATTCCACTCCGCCGGGCTGAGATTTTTAGAGTAGAAAGCACAGGGGCGGAGTTTAGGTGGCGTGCCGGACCGTTGTGATAGCACGGCCCCTGTACCGGCCTCAGATGCGTCTACCTCTACCTGAAATGGTAAGGCGGGATCCGGATGCGCAAGCACTGGAGCCGAGGTAAACAGGGCCTTCAGTCTCCCAAATGCCCTGTCCGCCTCCGCTGACCACTGCAATCGCACCGGACCCCCCTTCAGAAGAGACGTTATGGGAGCTGCCACCTGTCCAAAACCCCGGATAAACCTCCGGTAGTAATTCGCAAAAACCAAGAACCGCTGCACCTCTTTCACGGTGGTTGGGGTTTGCCAATTACGCACGGCTGATACCCGGTCAACCTCCATCTTCACCCCTGACGCGGATAACTGATAACCCAGAAAGGAGACCAACTCCTGGAAAAACAGACATTTCTCTGCCTTGACATACAGGTCGTGCTCCAACAGCCTACCCAACACGCGACGCACCAGGGCTACATGCTCGTCTCGGGTAGGCGAGTAAACCAGGATGTCATCTATGTACACGACCACACCCTGCCCCTAATGTATCTGAAAATCTCATCCACGAAGGATTGGAAGACTGAAGGAGCATTCATCAACCCGTATGGCATGACGAGATACTCGTAATGACCCGAGGTGGTACTAAATGCCGTTTTCCATTCATCGCCCTCCCTAATGCGCACCAAGTTATATGCGCTCCTGAGATCCAGTTTCGTGAAGAAACAGGCTCCGTGCACTCCCAATCAGAGGGAGTGGATAACTGTACTTCACAGTGATCTGATTGAGACTACGGTAATCTATGCACGGGCGCAACCCTCTATCCTTTTTCTTCACAAAAAAGAAGCTTGAGGACGCAGGAGAAGTGGAGGGCCGCATGTATCCTTGTCTTAGAGATTCGGCTATGTAAGTTTCCATAGCCCTCTTCTCCTCTTGGGACAGAGGATACACATGGCTCCACGGAAGCGCTGCTCCTGCCTGGAGGTCTATCGCACAATCCCCCTGTCTATGAGGAGGCAAACGCGTCGCCCTCGATTTACTAAACACAAGTGCCAAATCCTCATACTCAGTGGGAATGCGCAGTGAGGACACCTGGTTTGGACTCTCCACCGAGGTCGCCCCCACGGAAACACCCAAACATCTCCTCTCACACTGAGTATGACCGCCGAAACCTGCCCGAGTAAGGAGGAGGAGCAGCCTCGGCAGATTCCGTGACAACATATAGATGGGTTAGCTGACAACGTCATGAAAACCATGCTAATTCTTCAATGGGGCAGAAGTCCATGAGTTGTTGTGATTCTGGATATCCAGATTGCTACCAACAATGACAAAAAACTGCCATGTGTGGAATCGGAAGTGACTCGTTTCAGCTAGTTTGATCTTGTTCTTGATACCATGTCTTGTGAGGTGTTTTGACTGATTTCATGTCAATGCTAATATAGCAAAAATGTGCTAGCTAGCTAACCAACAACTGTAACGATGTATTTGAGAGACAACAGTGGCATGTATTAATGGATGCCAAGGGAAGCCAGGCTTTTACAAATTACAGAAAAAAAATAAAAAAACATTCAATAATGTATATTTTGTCTCTTTGTTTTTCATAATTGTCCTTCAATTCGCAAGAGGCTGAATGTATCTCCCTGGAGAAAGCATCCGAGCGAGTGAAACAGTACCTCTGTTCTCTGTCTCTGTACAGTATGTGTAGGTCAAAAAGAGAATTACATTGTTGCCGCCTGTAATGTTGAATTGCAAAAATGCAAGGGAAGCCAGTGAGCATTTGGCCTCCCTTGATAAAAAAAAAGTATAAAATAATAGCCAGTCAGCATTGAGCTAAACTGAGTGACCTCAACTATGAATGGTCCTGGCACACCAAAAAAAAAGTGTCAAGGGAAGCCAGTTTGGATTTGGCTTCACACCAATCACATCACATCGAGAGCAAAATGTAATTGACAGAAAGAATTTGAAATGTTGCATCTCATTGTGTTGTTGTCCTCTGGTGGCTAGCTAAAATGGTCCCTTTCCTAAATTAGCCATGGATGGAGATAGGGATTTGGACTTGTATTTTTACTTAATTCTCCGTACTGGCCAATGATTATAATGTTGATTCTGATCAGACTATAACTTCATACATTGTGTCCCTGGCCTGAGAGGATGGAAGTTCAATATGTAGCTAAATGTAGTAGGCTAATGTTAACTAGCTGGCTCATCGTTGCCCATTAAAGGAAGTTAGGCTAGCGAGCAAGCATTTCAGCCAGGTAGCCTAGGACAACAAAAACTAAAAGTATGTGTATGACAGAGTCATAGACCGTTTCATCAACATCAAAGAGAGGAGGATGGCATTGGCATTTCTCTACAAGTAGGGTGAATCAACATGTATTTTCTACTTGCACAAACACACACACACACACACACACACACAGTGGTTGAAAAAGTACCCAATTGTCATACTTGAGTAAAAGTAAAGATACCTTAATAGAAAATGACTCAAGTAAAAGTCACCCAGAAAACTTCTACTTGAGTAAAAGTCTAAAAGTAATTGGTTTAAAATATACTTAAGTATCAAAAGTAAAAGTATAAACCATTTCAAATTCCTTATATTAAGCAAACCAAACGGCTGAATTTTCTTATTTGTTTTATTTATGGATAGCCAGGGGCACACTCCAACACTCAGACATAATTTACAAACGAAGCATGTGTGTTTAGTGAGTCCGCCAGATCAGAGGCAGTAGGGATGACCAGGGATGTTCTGTTGATAAGTGTGTGAATTGGACCATTATCCTGTCCTGCTAAGCCTTCAAAATGTTACAAGTACTTTTGGGTGTCAAGGAAAATGTATGGAGTAGAAAGTACAATATTCTCTTAAGGAATGTGGTTAAGGAAAAGTAAAAGTAGTTAAAAATATAGATAATAAAGTAAAGTACAGATACCCCAAAAAATAAGTAGTACTTTAAAGTATTTTTACTTAAGTACTTTACACCACTGCATGCACACACGCACGCGCGCACACACACACACACACACACAAATCAGAACCATGGACAGCCACATCATATTTAGCTTACGTGGATTGGACTAAATTGTTTTTGGTATCTTTTAGTTGTCACTGTATTAGACTAAGCATAGGTGATTTGATGATGTTGAAATGTTGTAGTTGAAATGGTGCTGGAATAGTGGAGGCAGCTCCTTTTTTCTTTATGACTTGCGGTAACTCTCAGTGGTTCTAAATCAATAGTTGTTTTGTAGTCCGAAAATGTTGGAAACATTAACTTGCTTGACCATGCTGTAGGTCATGTAACTGTTTGTTACATGCAATATGCTTTGTGGACTTCACCAGACAGAGGTTGCTCTCCGGTTTTGTGATGAAACAAAGGTGTGGTTGAATTTATTCTGCCACTGTGTCTTCTTATATCACAGTGACAAGGCATATGAACTAACAGGATTTATAGAGCAAACAACACAATTATCACAACATAGGTTTTAATATGGCTTTTTTGTCTGGCTTGGCTTTCCCAGTGATTTTACCAAAGTATAGCTACTGAGAGACAAGTGCTCATTGTGCAAATGTATGTTTTCAATAAACATTGGAGACTAAATATAGTTTACATGTTGTCAACAACCAACAACCCGACCCATAGTTGAGCACACATCAATCAATCAATCAATCAATTTTATTTTATATAGCCCTTCTTACATCAGCTAATATCTCGAAGTGCTGTACAGAAACCCAGCCTAAAACCCCAAACAGCTAGTAATGCAGGTGTAGAAGCACGGTGGCTAGGAAAAACTCCCTAGAAAGGCGAAAACCTAGGAAGAAACCTAGAGAGGAACCAGGCTATGAGGGGTGGCCAGTCCTCTTCTGGCTGTGCCGGGTGGAGATTATAACAGAACCATGCCAAGATGTTCAAAAATGTTCATAAGTGACAAGCATGGTCAAATAATAATCAGGAATAAATCTCAGTTGGCTTTTCATAGCCGATCATTAAGAGTTGAAAACAGCAGGTCTGGGACAGGTAGGGGTTCCATAACCGCAGGCAGAACAGTTGAAACTGGAATAGCAGCAAGGCCAGGCGGACTGGGGACAGCAAGGAGTCACCACGGCCGGTAGTCCCGACGTATGGTCCTAGGGCTCAGGTCTCTCAGTTGGCTTTTCATAGCCGATCATTAAGAGTTGAAAACAGCAGGTCTGGGACAGGTAGGGGTTTCGTAGCCGCAGGCAGAACAGTTGAAACTGGAATAGCAGCAAGGCCAGGCGGACTGGGGACAGCAAGGTGTCATCATGCCCGGTAGTCCTGACGTATGGTCCTAGGGCTCAGGTTCTCAGAGAGAAAGAGAGAACGAGAGAATTAGAGAGAGCATACTTAAATTCACACAGGACACTGGATAAGACAGGAGAAGTACTCCAGGTATAACCAACTAACCCCAGCCCCCCGACACATAAACTACTGCAGCATAAATACTGGAGGCTGAGACAGGAGCGGTCCGGAGACACTGTGGCCCCATCCGAAGAAACCCCCGGACAGGGCCAAACAGGAAGGATATAACCCCACCCACTCCGCCAAAGCACAGCCCCCGCACCACTAGAGGGATATCCCCAACCACCAACTTACAATCCTGAGACAAGGCCGAGTATAGCCCACAGAGGTCTCCACCACAGCACAAACCAAGGGGGGGGCGCCAACCCAGACAGGAAGATCACGTCAGTAACTCAACCCACTCAAGTGACGCACCCCTCCCAGGGACGGCATGAAAGAGCACCAGCAAGCCAGTGACTCAGCCCCTGCAACAGGGTTAGAGGCAGAGAACCCCAGTGGAGAGGGGAACCGGCCTGGCAGAGACAGCAAGGGCTGTTCGTTGCTCCAGCCTTTCCGTTCACCTTCACACTCCTGGGCCAGACTACACTCAATCATATGACCTACTGAAGAGATAAGTCTTCAGTAAAGACTTAAAGGTTGAGACCGAGTCTGCGTCTCTCACATGGGTAGGCAGACTGTTCCATAAAAATGGAGATCTATAGGAGAAAGCCCTGCCTCCCGCTGTTTGCTTAGAAATTCTAGGGACAATTAGGAGGCCTGCGTCTTGTGACCGTAGCGTACGTATCGGTTTTGTTGCTAAACAACCAACCCTTCCATAGCATCAGCAATCCAGGGTTTATATACATCATTTGATAGGCCCTTTTCACGTGACGTCAGACAACTTCCGTTCTGCCGCGATGCAGGTTATGTTTACATCCGGTGTCGCTTAGGAACGCTTAGCTAGTAGCACATCATTATGGAGTTCACCCAGTCCCTTTCACATCTGCCACCAATACGACTTAACGACGTAGAACGACTTGCTGACAAGTGGTCCCTTACTTCAAGATCGAAGCTTGATAAAGGCTACAAGTTCTTCGTTGAAGGTTACCTGTTTGATTATGAAGGTACGTGTTTATCTTTATTTAGCTTAAATTAGCCCTATGCTAGCGAAGGTTATGAGCTGACGAGTTTCTGTTTTTCAGCCTCTTTTTAATATTACTGCTGTTTGTATCGACCGTAAGATAAGAGTCAGTAATGTATTAATGGCTAATGCTGCGCCCTTTCTCCAAATCACTGTATTGAAACAGTCTCAAGTGTAGTTAAATTATTAAACATTTTGTACAAGTAATATATTATTGGATTACAGTAGTATTACGTTTAACGCTGTCTACCTATCCTTACCCCAATCATTCCAGTGGAATCTAGACGGCACTGATCCCTGTTTAATACGGATCCGTCCACTGGCCGATGTGTATCTATCCTCAGGGGGAAAGTGCTGACTGCAAACAAAGGTGCTCCCACGAAGAATCTTAAAACTTGGTCCCTCATCTCTCCTGATCGCCCTCACCCAACGGGCACGTATTTCTCCATCAACAGGGAAATCGTGAAAACTCAGATACGGGAATTTCTGTTTGTTGTTTGAACAAAATGGTACACTGCAATAGCATCTTCTCGAAGATTGTGCCATGCTTCGGTGTTGGATGGGATACTGTTGCGATACAGACACCGGGAGAAAAGAAACAGCTAAATTAACATTCAGCTTTGACCAGGAATCAATATTTATCTAGCTATCATGCACAACAGTATTTGAATAGGTGAGTTACTATACATTCATGAATAAACTAACTGCCTAACAAAGGGTTAGATAGCTAGCTAAGTAAACTTGTTACATTACAGCCAGGCAGCAATGTAACGCTACCTTTTAACGTTATCGGTATCTGGTACTAAGTTGTTGTTAGCTAACGTTAGCCCACTTTTAAGTAACTAAGGCAGTGAACAATTATGAATTAACAATAACGTTAGCAAGTTACAAACCATTGCATATACGTAAACATTATTACTCTTAACTTTACTAATTTAACTTAAACGTACCTTTTGGAATTTCTTCAAGTAGCTAGCTTGCTAGTTAGTGGTCAACAGTTGTATTTTCGTTGAGAAGTCTCAGGTTACGGGCGAACGGAAGTGAAGTTAACCTGCTACGCGGAAAGGCGGAAGTTAGATGACGTCATCGTGAAAAGGGCCTATTGTAACCAATCCCCATTTCCTTCGTCACGTACCCTCCACGTCCTCTGAGGAAACACTCTCAGCCAATCACCGTTCACCATCTGTAAGCATGGCGGCGGACTTCAGGTGGAGATGTGCTGTGCTTTTGCTCTGTACGTATTTTATATGTATTTTAGCAACGGACGGTGAAAATAACAAGCCCAAGAAGAAGAAAGATATCCGAGATTACAATGATGCCGATATGGCACGGCTTTTGGAGGAATGGGAGGTAAACAACACGCTTTTAATTCGGTTAATAGCCGTTTTTCAGTTACCTAGACAGCTACTGTAGCTAGCTTCTCAGCTAACTAAATAGCTCATCAGAAAGCTAGCTAAATAACATGACCAACATATTTCCTGTCTGATCTTCGTAGCTTGCTAGATAGTTACTTGACCAAAAATATTGCTCAGTCCTGATAAGGTATAGCTATCACGCAACATCATAGCTATAGTCCATTGTTATTGTACTAAATAACTAGCTAACCTTAACCAGCTAAGTTAGCTATACGTTAGTTAATGAGTGAACAAGCTAACGTTAGTTTCACGTGATAGATTCTTTGTAGCTTGGTATCCCCTCGTTTCACTCGCCACACCAAACTTTCTTTGATATCTAGCTAGTTAACAAGGATAGGAACAGAATAGTAAATTAGCTATCTGAACGAATAGCTTTGTCTTTGCATTACTGAAGCACTTGTAGTCAATGATATCATTCATTGTGTAATATCTAAAACTCAGTCATATCTCCTCCCCGCTTCCTTCAGAAAGACGACGACATCGAGGAGGGCGACCTCCCTGAGCACAGACGGTCCCCACCGCCTATCGACTTCTCCAAGGTGGACGCTTCTAAGCCAGAGGAGCTGCTGAAGATGTCCAAGAAGGGAAAAACTCTGATGGTGTTTGCCACGGTGGCGGGAGAGCCTACGGAGAAGGAGACTGAGGAGGTGACCAGTCTGTGGCAGAGCAGCCTCTTCAACGCCAACTTTGACATCCAGAGGTAGGCCTAGGCTTTAGTCTAATGCCGCATTTCTCAAACCTTTCCTCCTCCTCTTCTCCTTCTTCTTCTATTGTATAATGGTGGTCCGCAAACCTATTGTGCTGGAGTGTGCAATCTATCACAGTTGGCCTAATTCTGTACAATTAAGATTTGTTTAAAAAAAAAAAAAAAAAAAAAATCACTACAAATTTCGAACAAATTCTCCCCCTCCCAAAAACCCTCCCAAGCTCTTCAAACTTTATCTCTATCATATTGAGACAATCTATCTTTAGGATTATTTAGCATTTAAAAAATCATGTTGAAAGTAACATCTGTTACCCCCAATAACTCTGTTGCCGTATCACAATAATCTTCAACCTGGCATTTCTGCTTTCCACAATCCGAGTCGTGGTGATCATCTTTCCAATGAAGGCTATGAAGTCAGTTTGATGTATTATCAAAGTGTCCTTTAACACAGCACATTAGAGCTGAGCAATATGGCCTACAAATCCGATCTCTATTTATTTATTTTTATTTTTATTAATTTTTTAACTTATGGGCGATTCACATATCAACTTTTTAAAAAAAATTCTCAAAATAAGCTTTGTTTCACAATTAAAGGTCAAATACACTGCATTTCAAACAGTCAGCAATAATCGAATTAATTCACGGCTTGTAAAATTATACCTAGGCTAAATATAAGCTTTCAACCATGAGACCTACTAATAATTGAATTATTTTATCAAAATAGTTTAACCTGCTTTTTTCCAATAATCACTTATCTGGCTTTCAAGTCTATGAAGATGCCCTTTTTGTTACAAATGTAACCTGAACCATGCACATCCATTAATAATGACCAACTTCTGGTAGCAGGCAATATAGAAAATTAACAGGTCTCATAAACAATCTCTCAATCACAAGCCCACCTGCAAGTGACAGGGTTTGTACGGTCATGAAAATCCTGGAATGGAATTTTTTATAGTGTTTTCCAGGCCTGGAAAAGTGTTGGAAAATGATCAAATCTGAAAAGTCTGGAAAAATATTGTAATAATTTATGTTAATGTAATTTATTTAGATAGTCTCGGAATTACACTTTAGCGCGTCTGTGTTTGCGTGCATCACCTACATATGTGCAAGACGAGTGGGCCGTTGCTCAAGGAGAGCGAGACAGTCGGACATTTGCAGCAGCAGGTAGGCCTTTAAATAGAGAACAGACTAATAACTAGGTAGCCAATTCAAAACATATTTTGTACTCTAGTTAACTGTTTAGCTATTATTAGCATGTTTTCGTCATGTCCTAGTGGGCTAAACTCCAATTCCATCTGTCAACATCTATATGATCCCTGTAGTGAGAAGCCAGCTAATCTTTATATTTAAAGTCTAGCCAACTTGGATCTACTTGTTTGCTAAC
Source organism: Coregonus lavaretus (assembly GCF_964263955.1). NCBI lineage: Eukaryota > Metazoa > Chordata > Actinopteri > Salmoniformes > Salmonidae > Coregonus > Coregonus lavaretus. Next base: position 22,692 of record NW_028163883.1, on the reverse strand, counting down.
AAGGTAGAACAGTCAAACTGTTATGAATACACCCTCCTGTCCGTCTCCAACTGTTTGAACCACATAGCCTGTTCACTTTGTTTAGATGTTGAAATCAAGTGGCCTACCTGGATAAGAAGATGCTTATTTCTCAGAATGAGAAGGAGTTGCCAATTCCTGATACAAATGTGTATTTTTATGCTCATTGCACATTTATAAATCACAGACCAGACAGCTAGCGCATAAGTCTGTGGCTAAAATGCTGCTAGGTTCTGCTCTGTTCAACATTTTGTGAGTTGAGACATAAAAATGGTATCATTAAAGGTTCAGTTCTCCTCCATTACAGTAAAATAATGTCTCTATGTGTTTCGGTGTCCACATGACCGATTTACGTTGGACCAAACATCAAATGCAAATAGCTAGTTTTAAACTGCTTGTTTTCAGAGTGGAAGAAGTTTACATTATATGACCAAAACTATGTGGACACCTGCTCGTCGAACATCTCATTCCAAAATAATGGCCATTAATATGGAGTTGGTCCCCCTTTTGCTGCTATTACAGCCTCCACTCTTCTAGGAAGGCTTTCCACTAGATGTTGGAACATTGCTGCGGGGACTTGCTTCCATTCAGCCACGAGCATTAGTGAGGTCGGGCAATGATGTTGGGCGATTAGGCCAAGAGTGTGCAAAGCTGTCATCAAGGCAAAGGGTGGCTATTTGAACAATCTGAAATATAAAATATGTTTTGATTTGTTTAACACTTTTTGGGTTACTACATGATTCCATATGTGTTATTGCATAGTTTTGATGTCTACACTATTATTCTACAAAGTAGAAAATAGTAAAAAATAATGAAAAACCCTTGAATGAGCAGGTGTTCTAAAGCTTTTGACTAGTACTGTACCTTTGTACATAGTCTATATTTTGTGTCAGGGGAAGGGGCTTGGCGTCTGTGTGCGAGTGGGAAGAGTGGGAAGGTGACAGTAAACACAGCACAGAAGGAGGGGGGGCTTGGTGTGCCAGTGGGAAGGTGCACAGTGAACACAGCACAGAAGGAGGGGGGGCTTGGTGTGCCAGTGGGAAGGTGCACAGTGAACACAGCACAGAAGGAGGGGGGGCTTGGTGTGCCAGTGGGAAGGTGACAGTAAACACAGCACAGAAGGAGGGGGGGCTTGGTGTGCCAGTGGGAAGGTGCACAGTGAACACAGCACAGAAGGAGGGGGGGCTTGGTGTGCCAGTGGGAAGGTGACAGTGAACACAGCACAGAAGGAGGGGGGGCTTGGTGTGCCAGTGGGAAGGTGCACAGTGAACACAGCACAGAAGGAGGGGGGGCTTGGTGTGCCAGTGGGAAGGTGAACAGTGAACACAGCACAGAAGGAGGGGGGGCTTGGTGTGCCAGTGGGAAGGTGAACAGTGAACACAGCACAGAAGGAGGGGGGGCTTGGTGTGCCAGTGGGAAGGTGCACAGTGAACACAGCACAGAAGGAGGGGGGGCTTGGTGTGCCAGTGGGAAGGTGACAGTAAACACAGCACAGAAGGAGGGGGGGCTTGGTGTGCCAGTGGGAAGGTGCACAGTGAACACAGCACAGAAGGAGGGGGGGCTTGGTGTGCCAGTGGGAAGGTGCACAGTGAACACAGCACAGAAGGAGGGGGGGCTTGGTGTGCCAGTGGGAAGGTGCACAGTGAACACAGCACAGAAGGAGGGGGGGCTTGAATAACAACAAAAAAATCCAGAAAAGAGACAGAATAACAACAACAACAAAAACAGAAAAACGCATTTCAAAAATGTTATAAATTGATTTGCATTTTAATGAGGGAAATAAGTATTTGACCCCTCTGCAAAACATGACTTAGTACTTGGTGGCAAAACTCTTGTTGGCAATCACAGAGGTCAGACGTTTCTTGTAGTTGGCCACCAGGTTTGCACACATCTCAGGAGGGATTTTGTCCCACTCCTCTTTGCAGATCTTCTCCAAGTCATTAAGGTTTTGAGGCTGACGTTTGGCAACTCGAACCTTCAGCTCCCTCCACAGATTTTCTATGGGATTAAGGTCTGGAGACTGGCTGAGCCACTCCTTTGTTGCCTTGGCCGTGTGTTTTGGGTCATTGTCATGCTGGAATACCCATCCACAACCCATTTTCAATGCCCTGGCTGAGGGAAGGAGGTTCTCACCCAAGATTTGATGGTACATGGCCCCGTCCATCGTCCCTTTGATGCGGTGATGTTGTCCTGTCCCCTTAGCAGAAAAACACCCCGAATGCATAATGTTTCCACCTCCATGTTTGACGGTGGGAATGGTGTTCTTGGGGTCATAGGCAGCATTCCTCCTCCTCCAAACACGGCGAGTTGAGTTGATGCCAAAGAGCTCGTTTTTGGTCTCATCTGATCACAACACCCAGTTCTCCTCTGAATCATTGGCAAATTTCAGACGGGCATGTATATGTGCTTTCTTGAGCAGGGGGACCTTGTGGGCACTGCAGTATTTCAGTCCTTCACGGCGTAGTGTGTTACCAATTGTTTTCTTGGTGACTATGGTCCCAGCTGCCTTGAGATCATTGACAAGATCCTCCCGTGTAGTTCTGGGCTGATTCCTCACCGTTCTCATGATTATTGCAACTCCACGAGGTGAGATCTTGCATGGAGCCCCAGGCCGAGGGAGATTGACAGTACTTTTGTGTTTCTTCCATTTACGAATAATCGCACCAACTGTTGTCACTTTCTCACCAAGCTGCTTGGCGATGGTCTTGTAGCCCATTCCAGCCTTGTGTAGGTCTACAATCTTGGCCCTGACATCCTTTAGAGCTCTTTGGTCTTGGCCATGGTGGAGAGTTTGGAATCTGATTGATTGATTGCTTCTGTGGACAGGTGTCTTTTTATACAGGTAACAAGCTGAGATTAGGAGCACTCCCTTTAAGAGTGTGCTCCTAATCTCAGCTCGTTACCTGTATAAAAGACACCTGGGAGCCAGAAATCTTTCTGATTGAGATGGGGTCAAATACTTATTTCCCTCATTAAAATGCAAATCAATTAAATATTTTTGACATGCGTTTTTCTGGATTTTTTTGTTGTTATTCTGTCTCTCACTGTTCAAATAAACCTACCATTAAAATTATAGACTGATCATTTCTTTGTCAGTGGGCAAACATACAAAATCAGCAGGGGATCAAATACTTTCTTCCCTCACTGTACATAACCTAACACACTAATGCGTATCCAAACAAAAATGTTGACAATAGATTTGTTCATTATTGTAAACAGGAAAGGTTTTCTTTATTCCCAGATTCAAGACTAATGTCCCGTGTTGTCCCTCCTCTCCCCTCGTGCTGTAGGTTCGTGGTGGGCTCCAACCGGGTCATCTTCATGCTGCGAGACGGCAGCTTCGCCTGGGAGGTCAAGGACTTCCTGGTGGCCCAGGAGCGCTGCGCCGAGGTCACCGTGGAAGGTCAGGTGTTCCCCGGGAAGGCCGCCAAGGAAGATGGCAGCGCCAAGGCAAAGCAGCAGAATGAAGTGAACACCAAAAAGAAGGGCAAGAAGAAGTCGGAGGGCAAGAAACCCGACCTGGACGGCAACAGAGCAAGTAAAGCCAAGGTTGAACTGTGATTGGCTGATGATTGAGAGAGGGAGAGAGAGAGAGCGAGAGAGAGAGAGATGGGATTGACAGAACAATCACAGGGCCTGTCCAGAACAGAAACAACCCCTAGCTTCTTTCACTTAAGTATTTCAGATCTGAGGCCAATGGTTAAAAGCAAAATGCATTTGACTACTACCTATCCTTTCAATCAGGCTTTATGGAGCTGCTACAGATCTGCAGACACTGAAGTGGTAGAGGCTAGGGGAAGGGACTTGGAGAGAGGTCCAACGGTGACTCAGCACAAGTTAGTTTTGTGGCAGTCTGTACTCTATCAAGCCTATTAAATCCAGGGTCAATGACTGACCTCAGAGCAGGTGTTAAAGTGTAGCGTTGAGGTTTACAGTGTCTTTTACACACCTGTCACTGAGTCTGAAGGTCAACATGTTATTTTGTACGGCTTGTCAATGACTTGTCTCTTTTACAATGTAGGGGCTGTGTCAGAGAATGTGAAAAATTGTATTTTGAAACGAGTTATGAATCCAACCAGTGCTTCAATATTACTTTTTGTCATTGTTTTCCACTATACTGTTCGACAAGCAGTACATTTATTAGAGGCATTGTATTTCATTATTCCAATAAAACATTTAAGTAATACAGGAAATGATTTGAGCACAAACTGATTTTCCTACATGTGCCAAAACCACTGATTTTAGAATTGAGAAAGGCCAAGTACTGCACTACGTAGGGAATGGGGTGTGTCATTAGGGACACACACATAGATAACTGTTGATTTCTTGTGTTCACCTTCAATAATACAGTTGAGTTCAGTATTGACTTGTAGCATACAATTGCAGTGGTCACATTGTACATGGATCTTCACTAAATTACAGAATAAAATGATTTTCTTTCTTTGTCAATCCTCTGAAAAGGGAGTCCTTGTTGGTTAAGTGAATGGGTTGCTTTGTGTAATATGACAACTGAGACATCTCCTCATCCTATTTTACCATTTTCCTCTTTTCGTCCCTGTCTTTTCGTCCCATTTCTCACACTTCTTATTCTGGCGTAGCTGTCTGCCACATCCCTGAAGGGGGGTGTGTGTGTGTGTGAACACATTCCGCTTGGAAGGAGCAACAAATAAATGTAACTTGATAGTCAAGTCCAGTCCACTGCGTTATGAGACTATCTGCCTGTCCATACAGACTCCCTCCAACTGTGTTGGGATTTGTATTGTCATGTTCTGTGTATCCCGTCTGGCATGTTATCTAAACGCTGGTGGACCGGAAGGAATGATGTTAAGCCTAGATTCAATCAGTTCAGCATTAACCTGCTATAACCAACAAACTTTCAGTTTTTAGTTTTCTGATATAATACTTGGGCTGGATTCAATCCTTATCATCTAAGTATCATGGAAGATCCACGTTAAAATGTAAAGGTAATTTCCCATTGAGTGGACATGCAGCGTTTACTGTTAACGCAGTCTCCGCGAGAGCCGGGGAACATTGCCTTATAATTGTCAATCACGCTATAAAGCGGATCTTCAGCACTACGGATTGAGTAGAGCGCCTGATTTTTCCTTTACATAAGCCAACAGAGCCCCAGTGTTGTGTTTTAGAAGCAAGTAGGAAGCTCACAGTGTTACTGGGAGCTGGAGCACTGCAGAGGATTGGAGGCATCCGCTTAACGAGTCCTCTCTCTAGCGCTCGCACTCTCTCAGCATGTGAGCATAGCTCGGCATTCCACAATGATTTATAATGGGCCTGGAACCACACCCTTTACTCTGAACACACACACACAAAGGAACCAGTGCATGAGAACCAATGGGGCTGGAGCCAACCATTGCCCCTTGCTGATGGTAATTCCAACCTCCAGAACCCATTAACTTCTCCAATAACGCTGCAAACGGCACCCTATTACCTAGTGCACGTCTTTTGACCAGGGCCCATAGGGAATAGGGTGCCGTTTGGGACAAAGCCTAAGAATCCCAAACCAAAGTGTCTGTTGAAACGTGTAGGCTAATGGTTGAAATGTGGAACTGATGTGTTTCTTGGTTCAAACAATAATTGGATAACCGGTAGTAGAACATCAGAAATGTGTTACCGGAACGTTAACTGGTGTTTCTTTGCAGAAAGTCTTTATTGAGGTGCGCGCGCACACACACACACACACACACACACACACACACACACACACACACACGCACGCTTATAAATTCAGAGTAACACTCGGTTCAGTTATTGATTTATTTCTGTACAAAAGTCATTTAAAGATGTTAAGTCATGACATTTAATTACTTTACAAGCCCAAGTCACATATAGTACATCACATCCATTTGGTGTAGGGTTAAAACAAAACAACGCGGTACCCACGATGGGTCATATTATGTCATATAGCAGTGTTTAGTATGATTGTTTTGAAATGATATAGTATTATTTTTCTTACATACAATTCAGGACCAGAATACATTACAACTCAAAAGATGTCCCTTGTAGATTTTGTTCAATTGTGTCTGTACAATAAATAAGTATAAAATATATCTCTGTTATCAATCTGTGGAATTTTTAAAAACACATTTAAACATACAAAACACTAACAACTACCACGTCCGAAAAAAGACCAGCTATTTCGGGCAAAGGGAAACGTTTATCTGATTCTTGCCAGATTTGTTGAAAAATCGCTAATTTATAATCAATTTATAAATTGCTTAAATAACATTTATAGTTTTGATTTGGGAATATTGTCTAAGACCAGATACCACTTTAGAAGTGATCAAAAAATGTCCTTGGATATATTCAGGATCATTTTGGGGTTTCTTTACATGCTGGTATGTTTAATAAAACACAGACCGATGGACCACACACGTTGATATGAACAGTTATATGAAACCAAACATTGCACAATATCAAGTTAAAGATCTAGAGCTCTCACATACAGCACAGGGAAACAGCTTCTCTGGAATGGAATCTTAGGGCCAGATGGACTAAATGTTTGCACCTGGTGCAAAGTCTGGTGCAAAGTTTGCACCTGTTTTTTATTCAGTAGGAGGGTAACACACACACACAAAAACAACAACATTAAATTGTCTTCATTTACCTAAAAAATGTATTCTGTTCATCATAAAAGGTCCAATGCAGCCGTTTTTATCTCAATAGCAAATCATTTCTGGGTAACAATTCAGTACCTTGTTTTTAATAAAAATGGTCAAAATGAAATAAAAATAGCTTCTTAGCAAAGAGCAATTTCTCAAGCAAGGATTTAGCTAGGACTGGCTGGGAGTGGTCTATGTTGGGAGGGGAAAACTGAAAACTAGCTGTTATTGTCAGAGAGGTTTTGAACTCTCTTTGTTATTGGTCTATTAACTAATTTACAAAACTCCATCCCACCAAAACAGGCTGAAATTTCAGGTGGTCTTTTCAAACAGCTCTTACACTAAAAGGGCATTATCATAATTTCACAGTATTATTCCAACCTCAGTGTGGAAATACAGTACCAGTCAAAAGTTTGGACACACCTACTCATTCAAGGGTTTTTCTTTATTTTTTACTATTTTCTACATTGTAGAATAATAGTGAAGACATCAAAACTATGAAATAACACATATGGAATCATGTAGTAACCAAAAAAAGTGTTAAACAAATCAAAATATATTTTATATTTGAGATTCTTCAAAGTAGCCACCATTTGCCTTGATGACAGCTTTGCACACTCTTGGCATTCTCTCAACAGCTTCATGAGGTAGTCACCTGGAATGCATTTCAATTAACAGGTGTGCCTTGTTAAAAGTTAATTTGTGGAATTTCTTTCCTTCTTAATGCGTTTGAGCCAATCAGTTGTGTTGTGACAAGGTAGGGGTGGTATACAGAAGATAGCCCTATTTGGTAAAAGACCAAGTCCATATTATGGCAAGAACAGCTCAAATAAGCAAAGAGAAATTACAGTCAATCATTACTTTAAGACATGAAGGTCAGTCAATCCGGAAAATGTCAAGAACTTTGAAAGTTTCTTCAAGTGCAGTCGCAAAAACCATAAAGCGCTATGATGAAACTGTCTCTCATGAGGACCGCCACATAAAAGGAAGACCAAGAGTTACCTCTGCTGAAGAGGATAAGTTCATTAGAGTTAACTTCACCTCCAATTGCAGCCCAAATAAATGCTTGACAGAGTTCAAGTAACAGACACATCTCAACATCAACTGTTCAGAGGAGACTGCGTGAACCAGGCCTTCATGGTCGGATTGCTGCAAAGAAACCACTACTAAAGGACACCTTTGGTCTGATGAGTCCAAATTTGAGATTTTTGGTTCCAACCACCGTGTCTTTGTGAGATGCAGAGTAGGTGAACGGATGATCTCTGCATGTGTGGTTCCCACCGTGAAGCATGGAGGAGGAGGTGTGATGGTGCTTTGCTGGTGACACTATCTGTGATTTTTTTCGAATTCAAGGCACACTTAACCAGCATGGCTACCACAGCATTCTACAGCGATACGCCATCCCATCTGGTTTGGGCTTAGTGGGACTATCATTTGTTTTTCAACAGGACAATGACCCAACACACCGCCAGGCTGTGTAAGAGCTATTTGACCAAGAAGGAGAGTGATGGAGTGCTGCATCAGATGACCTGGCCTCCACAATTCCCCGACCTCAACCCAATTGAGATGGTTTGGGATGAGTTGGACCGCAGAGTGAAGGAAATGCAGCCAACAAGTGCTCAGCATATGTAGGAACTCCTTCAAGATTGTTGGAAAAGCATTCCTCATGAAGCTGGTTGAGAGAATGCCAAGAGTGTGCAAAGCTGTCATCAAGGCAAAGGGTGGCTACTTTGAAGAATCTCAAATATGAAATATATATTGATTTGTTTAACACTTTTTTGGTTACTACATGATTCCATATGTGTTATTTCATAGTTTTGATGTCTTCACTATTATTCTACAATGTAGAAAATAGTAAAAATACAGAAAAACCCTTGAATGAGTAGGTGTGTCCAAACTTGACTGGTACTATATATTTAAAACACAGGAAAATCACGTGTTTGACAGCACTGGGCCTTTAACCTGTATTTTTCCATTTGGTTCTACTTTAAAAGTCACGTAATTTCTCTCTCTTCTCCTTCATTGTTCTACTTTTTTGGTCTATTGTGTTAAACGACATTAACTTCCCACTGGAAAACACAGGTGCAAACATTTAGGAAATCTGTCTCTGAGTAGGTTAACACCACTGAGCAGGATGAAAAACAAGGAATATTTGTTGGTCATATTTTCTCTCTTCTCGCATTTTAAAAGTAAAGTATAGTCAAACGAACGATACAGTCGAATCACTCACATAGTCAACACTGTCACATAACGGGAGACCTGCATGGCGGGAAAGTTGATAGTCGACAGAAAAACGCATGCGTTTGATTAGCCGGCCCACACTCTGTAGCCCCTCCTTCTCCACCTCTGTGTGCTTTGATTGGGTCCTTGAGGCGTCAGTCACACCGACACAGTTCGTCAGGGCAGTGCTGGCTCTGGGTCGAAACCATCCCTAACCACAGGTCTAGGATCAGATAACCTATCCACATTACTAACCTTAGTCTTTAGTTGTGAAAAACATCTGATCTTGGAACAGTAGTTATAGGAACAACTTCTACCTACTCCAGTGCTAGGGGCAGTGTGTGTGTGTTGTGTGGGGGGTGTAGTCTTGTGTGTCTCCCCCACTACGCCTCCTCTCCTCTCCTCTCCTCTCCTCTCCTCTCCTCTCCTCTCCTCTCCTCTCCTCTCCTCTCCTCTCCTCTCCTCTCCTCTCCTCTCCTCTCTCATAGCTTCATCTTCTTGACCACAGGGATAGGGAGGACCTGATGGATCTTAGCTCTCTCCTCATCCACCTCCATACGGACCCAGTCAGGTCGGAAAGTGCCCTTGAAGCCTACAAACGTCAGCTTGTCTGAAACACAGAGAAAGAAAGAAATGCAGGCTCAATGTCTGCTGCTCACATTCAGAGTATACATTACTATCTCACTCCCTTCAACAAATCCACAAGAAATACAAGAAACAAGCAAAAAAAAAAGAACACAAAAATCACCCCCAGAAAAGATTCCTAGAAGGACAGAGAGGGAAAGGGGGAGAGGGCGGAGGAACAGGGGAGAGAGGAGGGAGAAATAAAGAAAGACAAAGCGAGAAAGAGAGCTAGCTGGCATTCCTCCTCCTCCTCCGTTCTCCAGCACTGTGCATACCATTGAGGCGTCTCACCCCATCCAGGAATGACTTCTACACAAATAGACCATTTGTCGTCTCTGGAATTACACCCCACAGTGAGAAAAATGTGTCCCGCAGCCTGCTCCGGGATGTGTAGGGGCGTAGAATCTATTTCGTAGAATGTGTGTGTAAGTGTATGATCTATAATTAGAATAAGAATTTGGAGAAGGATTTCTTTGGCGACATTGAATTCCAAAACGTGGGTTGTGGCATGTGACTTGAAGATGGAGGGAGTGGGGTTAAGTATGGAGGGATGGAGACATGGAGGGAGGGAGGGAGGGAGGACCCTGCTGCTCTGGCATGCGGCTAAGTATTGACTACCCTCTGCACACACACAGACGCACACACACACACACACACACACACACACACACACACACACACACACACACGTGCATGAGTATTGACTGAGAAATAGCTGAGTCATCATTATGAATCAGGAAGGCTATACATTATTACGTAGGCTACTATGAATCAGCATTTATGAGAGATTGTATGTGAAACACTGTCAGTCCTGAACACTAAACACTGAAAATCATTACAAGCCAGATCATTTTGAATGATTTAATACACTTTTAATAAAAGTTTGCTTACTGGATTTGATAAACGAACAGCACCAGTTTAAAACGTTGAACACTTTTTATAAACCGTTAGTTTCTGTATCCCAACAGTATATCAATAGCACCCTCTAGTGTGTGTCGGTCGAAATCTCCAGGAACTAGTTTAGGATTATAAAGGTTCTATCTGCATTTTTCTCAAAATTGAGTTATTGACACCCTTGTTCTAAATACCCTGATTCATGTTGTTAAGTTAAAAAGCATACCATATTAAAATTCATTTAAACCAATGAGGGTTCGGAACTTTAAAGCTAATAATCTCAGAATCATATTTTTTTCAGAAATAACCTTTTAATTCCAAGAAATAAATCATTGACCAGACCTGCGTAGTTAGTTAGTTACCTCTCAACTTGAGGGTCATGTCAGCTCTAAGGCGCTCTAGTAGTTAGTTAGTTAGTTAGTTAGTTAGTTAGTTAGTTAGTTACCTCTCAACTTGAGGGTCTTTTCAGCGCTAAGAAGCTCCAGTAGTTAGCTAGTTAGTTAGTTACCTCTCAACTTGAGGGTCTTTTCAGCGCTAAGAAGCTTCAGTAGTTAGTTAGTTAGCTAGTTACCTCTCAACTTGAGGGTCTTGTCAGCTCTAAGCAGCTCAAGTAGTTAGCTAGTTAGTTATTTACCTCTCAACTTGAGGATCTTGTCAGCGCTAAGCAGCTCCAGTAGTTAGCTAGTTAGTTAGTTACCTTTCAACTTGAGGGTCTTGTCAGCTCTAAGCAGCTCCAGTAGTTAGCTAGTTAGTTAGTTACCTCTCAACTTGAGGGTATTTTCAGCGCTAAGAAGCTCCAGTAGTTAGTTAGTTAGCTAGTTACCTCTCAACTTGAGGGTCTTGTCAGCTCTAAGCAGCTCAATTAGTTAGTTAGTTATCTCTCAACTTGAGGGTCTTGTCAGCTCTAAGCAGCTCCAGTAGTTAGCTAGTTAGTTAGTTACCTCTCAACTTGAGGGTCTTTTCAGCGCTAAGAAGCTTCAGCAGTTAGTTAGTTAGTTAATTACCTCTCAACTTGAGGGGCTTGTCAGCTCTAAGCAGCTCCAGTAGCTAGTTAGTTAGTTAGTTAGTTAGTTAGTTAGTTAGTTAGTTAGTTACCTCTCAACTTGAGGGTCTTGTCAGCGCTAAGAAGCTTCAGTAGTTAGCTAGTTAGTTATTTACCTCTCAACTTGAGGGTCTTATCAGCTCTAAGCAGCTCCAGTAGTTAGCTAGTTAGTGAGTTACCTCTCAACTTGAGGGTCTTGTCAGCGCTAAGAAGCTCCAGTAGTTAGTTAGCTAGTTACCTCTCAACTTGAGGGTCTTGTCAGCGCTAAGCAGCTCCAGTAGTTAGCTAGTTAGTTAATTACCTCTCAACTTGAGGGGCTTGTCAGCTTTAAGCAGCTCCAGTAGTTAGCTAGTTAGTTAGTTACCTCTCATCTTGAGGGTTTTGTCAGCTTTAAGCAGCTCCAGTAGTTAGCTAGTTAGTTAGTTACCTCTCAACTTGAGGGTCTTGTCAGCTCCGAGGAGCTCCATTATTCTGGTCCAGGGGCCCCGAGTCACCAGACGGCCCTTAGACGTTATTATGACGATGGAGCTAGAGAGAGAGAGAGAAAGAGGGAGTGAGGGGGAGAGAGAGAGAAGAGAGAGAACGATGGGGGATGGAGTGGGGGGAAAAGAAGAGAGAGAGTTAACATTGTTCACTTCAGTGTCTTCCCATTCTAACATGAAAATGTTAGCTTGTGTGTGTGTGTGTGTGTGTGTGTGTGTGTTCTTACTTGTCTTTCAGGTTGTTAACATAGCTCTCTATCTGGGCAGGTATGCCCTGCAGTATGGAGTTCCTGAAGCCTTTGCTCTCCACCAGTCTCCCGTCATGGCCGTCCATCACCGTCAGCTGCACCCCATCGTCTGGCTGGTACAACTTCCTGCCGTTAACCTGCCCGGCAACCACAATATCCAATCAAGACATCATTTAACAACTTTTTACTCACAGAAAAAGCAAACACACACACACCTCTGTGTAGGCGAAGTCCTCCTTGATGTGGAAGAAGCGTGTGTTGTAGGACTCCAGCTTGACTTCCAGGAAGTGGTCTGTGGTGCGCTGTGAGTGAGTGAGAGAGAGAGAGATTGAGAGTGAGAGTGAGAGTGAGAGTGAGAGTGAGAGAGAGAGAGAGAGAGAGAGAGAGAGAGAGAGAGAGAGAGAGAGCGAGAGCGAGAGAGCGAGCTTACGTGGCCGACACTGGTATAGAAATGTCAATCATGTCCACAACACTGCTACAGAGATTTATTGATGAGATGCCAAGACATCTCTTTCTTTACATGACTGTATCAGTAACACTTTATAAAGAGGTTGTAAAGGGTTTAAAATAATGTGAATATACTATGAATAATATGTACTAGTATTACTACAATACTATATACTAGTACATAGTACTATGAATACTACGAATCAGTAATAAACAGTTTACATACAGTGGGGAAAAAAAGTATTTAGTCAGCCACCAATTGTGCAAGTTCTCCCACTTAAGAAGATGAGAGAGGCCTGTAATTTTCATCATAGGTACACGTCAACTATGACAGACAAAATGAGAAAAAAAAATCCAGAAAATCCCATTGTAGGATTTTTAATGAATTTATTGGCATATGATGGTGGAAAATAAGTATTTGGTCAATAACAAAAGTTTCTCAATACTTTGTTATATACCCTTTGTTGGCAATGACACAGGTCAAACGTTTTCTGTAAGTCTTCACAAGGTTTTCACACACTGTTGCTGGTATTTTGGCCCATTCCTCCATACAGATCTCCTCTAGAGCAGTGATGTTTTGAGGCTGTCGCTGGGCAACACAGACTTTCAACTCCCTCCAAAGATTTTCTATGGGGTTGAGATCTGGAGACTGGCTAGGCCACTCCAGGACCTTGAAATGCTTCTTACGAAGCCACTCCTTCGTTGCCCGGGCGGTGTGTTTGGGATCATTGTCATGCTGAAAGACCCAGCCACGTTTCATCTTCAATGCCCTTGCTGATGGAAGGAGGGTTTCACTCAAAATCTCACGATACATGGCCCCATTCATTCTTTCCTTTACACGGATCAGTCGTCCTGGTCCCTTTGCAGAAAAACAGCCCCAAAGCATGATGTTTCCAACCCCATGCTTCACAGTAGGTATGGTGTTCTTTGGATGCAACTCAGCATTATTTGTCCTCCAAACATGACGAGTTGAGTTTTTACCAAAAAGTTATATTTTGGTTTCATCTGACCATATGACATTCTCTCAATCCTCTTCTGGATCATCCAAATGCACTTCAGACGGGCCTGGACATGTACTGGCTTAAGCAGGGGGACACGTCTCGCACTGCAGGATTTGAGTCCCTGGCGGCGTAGTGTGTTACTGATGGTTGGCTTTGTTAGTTTGGTCCCAGCTCTCTGCAGGTCATTCACTAGGTCCCCCTGTGTGGTTCTGGGATTTTTGCTCACTGTTCTTGTGATCATTTTGACCCCACGGGGTGAGATCTTGCGTGGAGCCCCAGATCGAGGGAGATTATCAGTGGTCTTGTATGTCTTCCATTTCCTAATAATTGCTCCCACAGTTGATTTCTTCAAACCAAGCTGCTTACCTATTGCAGATTCAGTCTTCCCAGCCTGGTGCAGGTCTACAATTTTGTTTTTGGTGTCCTTTGACAGCTCTTTGGTCTTGGCCATTGTGAAGTTTGGAGTGTGACTGTTTGAGGTTGTGGACAGGTGTCTATTATACTGATAACAAGTTCAAACAGGTGCCATTAATACAGGTAACGAGTGGAGGACAGAGGAGCCTCTTAAAGAAGAAGTTACAGGTCTGTGAGAGCCAGAAATCTTGCTTGTGTGTAGGTGACCAAATACTTATTTTCCACCATAATTTGCAAATAAATTCATTAAAAATCCTACAATGGGATTTTCTGGATTTTTTTTCCTCAATTTGTCTGTCATCGTTGACGTGTACCTATGATGAAAATTACAGGCCTCTCTCATCTTTTTAAGTGGGAGAACTTGCACAATTGGTGGCTGACTAAATACTTTTTTTCCCCACTGTATGTGTTTGATAAACTATTGAAATATTTTGGTAACTACAAATGACTATTTTACAAAATGATGCAAAGTGTCATTTGTCACATTGTCACCAACAGACCGAGCGAGCTCTGTCCTCACCAGCTCGGCGCTGGGCAGTTTCCTTGGCATGGGCACATCTACGATGGGCATCTCTGCATGCAGGGGGTAGGCCTGTGCCATGCAGTCACTGGGGCCGCTGCCCTTAGGGATAACTGCTGTGATTTTAACCCTCTCACAGCCCTTCACTGAACAGAAGGCAAAGTCCTCCTTCTCATTGTAGGCCTTCACTCGGAGGAAGAGCAGGCTGAGAGGGAGACAGGGGAGACAGAGAGTTAATAGAGATTCACTGTGAGGACCAGCAGGCTGAGAGGGAGACAGGGGATACAGAGAGTTAATAGAGATTCACTGTGAGGACCAGCAGGCTGAGAGGGAGACAGGGGAGACAGAAAGTTAATAGAGATTCACAGTGAGGACCAGCAGGCTGAGAGGGAGACAGGGGAGACAGAGAGTTAATAGAGATTCACTGTGAGGACCAGCAGGCTGAGAGGGAGACAGGGGAGACAGAGTTAATAGAGATTCACTGTGAGGACCTGCAGGCTGAGAGGGAGACAGGGGAGACAGAGAGTTAATAGAGATTCACAGTGAGGACCAGCAGGCTGAGAGGGAGACAGGGGAGACAGAGAGTTAATAGAGATTCACTGTGAGGACCAGCAGGCTGAGAGGGAGACAGGGGAGACAGAGAGTTAATAGAGATTCACTGTGAGAACCAGCAGGCTGAGAGGGAGACAGGGGAGACAGAGAGTTAATAGAGATTCACTGTGAGGACCAGCAGGCTGAGACGGAGACAGGGGAGACAGAGAGTTAATAGAGATTCACTGTGAGGACCAGCAGGCTGAGACGGAGACAGGGGAGACAGAGAGTTAATAGAGATTCACTGTGAGGACCAGCAGGCTGAGAGGGAGACAGGGGATACAGAGAGTTAATAGAGATTCACTGTGAGGACCAGCAGGCTGAGAGGGAGACAGGGGAGACAGAGAGTTAATAGAGATTCACAGTGAGGACCAGCAGGCTGAGAGGGAGACAGGGGAGACAGAGAGTTAATAGAGATTCACTGTGAGGACCAGCAGGCTGAGAGGGAGACAGGGGAGACAGAGAGTTAATAGAGATTCACTGTGAGGACCAGCAGGCTGAGAGGGAGACTACATACTCTTCTACTACACATTCCTGTAGATGGGACAGGAGTAGATAGATGTCTCTCCCTCCTCACCCTCTCTCCTCTTCCCCCCCCCCCCCCCCCCCCCCCTCCCTCCTCACCCTCTCTACTCTCTCCCCCCTCCCTCCCTCCTCACCCTCTCTCCTCTCTCCCCCTCCCCCCCTCCCTCCCTCCTCACCCTCTCCCCTCACCCGGTATCTTCCTCCCAGTAGTAATAGCCTCGGGACAGGTGGGACTGGTTGATCTTGTCTCTCTGTGTGGTCCTCATGAACACACCGGTCTTCCTGGTCTGCTTGGTCAGCCGGTTGTGGATGTCCGAGATGACCGTGAAGGTGGTGCCTGGTGGGTAGCAGAAGCCCACGTTGATCCAGTCGTTCCTGGAACACACACACACACACACACACAGTTAATCAAGTATATCAAAAAGGACATTTTACAGGAGGCAGCCCATCACTGAGCTAGGGCTAAATACTACTCCCACTCACCTGTCATATGAATTAGTACACACACCGATGCAAAACATTTTGCCGT
Organism: Coregonus lavaretus; assembly: GCF_964263955.1. Lineage (NCBI taxonomy): Eukaryota > Metazoa > Chordata > Actinopteri > Salmoniformes > Salmonidae > Coregonus > Coregonus lavaretus. Next base: position 6,520 of record NW_028163883.1, on the reverse strand, counting down.
TCTTTATTGGACAAGTTCAGGTTAGTCTCTCTCTGTTTCAGTCAGCTTTCTTCCGTTTGGTGATAGTGGAACTAGAAACTAGTGAATACGACTCTGCAGTCCCATGTAGCTCAGTTGGTAGAGCATGGCGCTTGCAGCGCCTGGGTTCAATTCCCACGGGGGACCAGTACGAAAAAAGTATTGGATAAGAGCGTCTGCTAAATGACTAAAATGTTAAATGTAATACAGTGTCTATGGCTGAACCTGCAGTTCCATTCCATAAACAATAGATGGCGCCAGAGTAGCATGTAACCAATGGGAATTCCCATATCCCCCAATTTATGCCTCCGAGTCCTTTTGGGGTAATCTCAGGCCAGGGAATAGCTAACACGCTTGAAATGACTACCATGCCTCTGCTATTCAAATGACTGCCAATGCTATTAAGTATATTTGCTGGGCAGGGGCGATGTCATATGCTATGACAAACAGCCACCATAAACTACTGTATCACACTGTCCCTTGGGTTATGGGGTTCAGGGAAGGAAAGGGTGTGACTTGATGATATGGGGTTTATTAATATGACCACGTGGTCAGGGGATGGCTTTGGGTTTCTGGAGTGTGGATGACTCATTGGATGTGGTGCCATGTTGTCGACAGTTTGGATCAGATGCTGAAACAATGCTGGGAGAAGGAATTGAATAGTGTGTGTGTGTGTGTTTGTGTGTCTCTCTGCATCCACTACCAACCTGTATAGCCCTTAGCCAGTGTGTGGGTGTCTCTCTCTCTCTCTGTGTGTGTGTGTGTGTGTGTGTGTGGTGGAGGGTGTGTGTGTCTGTCTCTCTGTGTCCACTACCAACCTGTTGAAGTTGATGAGCCACACAGTGATCTCTGCAGGAGCGGCCTGGTCCCAGTGTACAGTGTAGCCTTTAGCCAGTGTGACCACAGGCTGGAACTGCTGGTAGTGTTTCCTCTTGCCCAGAGCGCCCTCTAGTGTCAGGGGTCTGTCAGGGTACTCATCCTTTACCATCTGCATGTTCAGACTGGCAGGGTTACGTGTCTGGATGTAGATCTGAGGGACCACACAGACGCACACATTAATACACCAACGCATACAGACACACGTGCAAACACACACGCACACGTGTGTGTGACTAGGATTCAACAGCAATTGTAACTCTTGCACATGAGCATGGCGTTGAAATACTATTAGAACATATTCACTAATCTGGAAGACATTAGAAGGTAAAGAACAGGGATCATTGGGTAAAGGGGATGTGAGTGATTTGAATATGAGGGTGAAACGAGGTTACACTGCACAAAAAACCTAGTGTGTTAGCTTTGAGACGAAACTTAACCACCACTTTATTTAAAAGAAAACAACAATAAAAGTAAACAGAATATCTGTCAAAATTAAAACGTTGAAGTGACACCAGCTGTTGGGAGGGCTGTGTTGATGTATGCCATTGCAGGAGGTGCTGGCTAGCAGGGTGGCTAGTGGCGGGTTGGAGCTAACTGTCTCTTAATGGGGTCTGCCCACTGCAGATGAACACTGTGTGTGTGTGTGTGTGTGTGTGTGTGTGACTGGTCATGTGTGACACTGTGTAGGTGAGAGTGTCTGTGCATGTGTGTGTGTAAAAGATAGTAGGTCATTTTACGTATGGGTGGTCCTCTGTAGCTCAATTGGTAGAGTATGGCGCTTGTAACGCCAGGGTAGTGGGTTCGATCCCCGGGACCACCCATATGTAAAAATTTATGCACACATGACTGTAAATCGCTTTGGATAAAAGCCTCTACTAAATGGCATATTATTGTGTGTGTGAGAGAGAGAGAAAGAGTGTGTGTGTGTTTTGTGTGTGTGTGTGAGAGAGAGAGAGGGCGTGTGTGTGAGTACATACTGTGTACTCATTTGAGTGTATGTGTTTGTATAAGATACAGTGTGTGTGTGTGCATGCATGCTTGCGTGCACGCTTGTGCGCCTGCTGCATGCTTCCTTCAGCCTGCATGGCGTATGCATACCAACCTGTGCATAATGCCCACTACAGATGGCAGCCCTCCAGTCAGGCACGTCGATACAGTCAGGGTGTCTCAGTAGCCAGTTGTCCTCTTTGACCAGGAAAGCTCCAGGGTACTCACTGACCGAGCCGTCCACATCATGGAATATCGTGGTCTTATCACCGTCCATCTGCATCTTGTTAAACCATGGGCCGGGCTCGCCGAAAAACACCCGGGATGTTATCTGATAAGAAGAGCAGGGGGTAGAGGGGGAGGAAGGGGGAGAGGGGAGAAGAGGAGAGGAGAGGAGAGGAGAGGAGAGGAGAGGAGAGGAGAGGAGAGGAGAGGAGAGGAGAGGAGAGGAGAGGAGAGGAGAGGAGAGGAGAGGAGAGGAGAGGAGAGGAGAGGAGAGGAGAGGAGAGGAGAGGAGAGATGCTGGATTCAGTGAGTGTCATGGAGGTGAGAACCAACAGCATGTCTCACCTGTAAGACCCGTATGCTTATGGCACTACAATAACCATAAGCCAACATGAAAGCTCTTGCCCAAAATGTGCATTTACGCTTTAGCGCAAACACATACACACACACACACACACAATACACCACAACTCCCTTCACGTGCACAGATAATTGCTAACCAGCGGGATACAATCCCCCCCACACATACACACACACTCACACTCACACACACTCACAGGCACGTCGTCGAAGGTGATGTCGGTGACGTTGTTGTTAGGGCAGCTCTGCCAGGAGTTGTTGAGTCTGAAGCCAAAGGCGCTGGTGTGTCGCCCGTCCAGGGCAATGTATTTTCGGAAGGTGCAGTTCTGCACGTTGATGGGCCCGTCGTAAATCTGCATACCGCGGATGGGGAAGTCACTACAGGACAGACATACAGAGAGTCAGAAAGACCAGTTAGAGGGAGAGAGACGAGTTAGAGAGAGTAAGAGAGCGAGAGAGACCGAGAAATTGACGGACAGACAGAGAGACAGACCCTGGTCAAAAGTAGCGCACCATATAGGGAATAGGGTGCTATTTGGGACACAGTCAAGATCATGTGTGGTTTGCGATGCTATGTTCCCAAGTGTGTCGGAGGGAACATCATTGTCTCTTTCAGCACACAGACAAAGCTCTGTGGTATCGAATATTAGATAACAGCTGCATCTTGGGACCGTTTTGTAACAGTATGCAAAAGTTCAATTGTGGTTGCAAATTATCATTTTCTCTCCAGATAGCATCTCATGTACTATTGAGACAGATGATGGATGACGTGTTTCTTTCACCCAGACAATGAAAGAATGTCCGATATGCACAAGTTGAGACATACTTCTATTCATACTTTCTGTCTGGCCAAGCACGCAAAACACTGGAAAGGGAAAAGTTGAAGGGGTTCATTTCAGGGTAAAATGTGAATGAGGAGAGGAGAAGGAGAAGGGGAGTAGAGGAGAGGAGAACAAGACATTAACAGACAGAGAAAAGAAGAGGAGAGGGAGAGAGACACACAGTGTGTGTGTGTGTGTATACGAGCCAACACTCACACTCCTCGAGGCAGGGTCCTCCCGTTGAGGTCGGGCCCCCCGGGGCCCCAGATACGGTTGTCAGGAATGGGCATCCCCCTGTTCTTACTCTCCCCAACAAACAGACTGTTCTTCACCTCCTGACGAGACCCATCGTCGTCGGGGAATGTACCACCACTACACAGACACGGAAAGACAGAGAGAGAGTGAGAGAGAGAAAGAGTTTGTGTGTGTGTGTGTGTGTGTGTTAATTTCATCAAACAATAACTATGACGAAAAATACTTGTCATTTTAGTCGACCAAAATGTAATGAGACGAGAATTCCAAGTGAGACTAATGGACATTTAATTTGACATAAAGCTCATTTTCATCTGTTTTGTCCAATCCTAAGCATGCATGCAGAATATTTCATGCAATCCTCTCATTGGCAGAATTGACATCTTTCATTTGTGTGGTCTGATTGGCTGATCTGCCCGGCTCTCCCACATAGCTCCCAGGCGGTCCCTTCAGTCACTCGTCAATCTTTTGAGTTGAT